>NC_071308.1:4112942-4416124 GCF_027563975.2 Plodia interpunctella | reverse complement strand
TAATAGATACGCATGATATTGATCATTGGTCTTTGTAAAGTGCCCATTGAATAGGAAAATAGGTAGCAGTACGAATTCAATGAATTACGAAATTTCCATTAATATAGAGTGCCTTCTGTAGTTTAAATTATTAAATAGAAAATGAAGTTATTAAAGAAAATGTACGTTCGTTGGACAGAAAATGTTGAAAAGAGACATAGCAGACTTTTGCCCAGAGTGAGACGAAAAAGTGCGATATATTGAAAATGAAAATGGTCGCCTCGTCTCAAATATTATTTATGGAATGTCGCGTAAAATTCTCAGGTACTCGTACAAGTAGACACGGCGAGAGTCTTTTGTCTGCAAAACTGAGTTGGCTTGCTCTGCTCGCGGTACACATGGCTGGAATTGTGTACAATTTTTTGTAGACTTACGTTCTTTTTTCAATATTTTTATTCTAGAATCAGTATGACGTGATCTACCATCAGGACCAAAAGGCAATATTATGAAATATATAAAGTAAATAAGAACTGGCGTGTTTCCAATATACTTATATATGAAAATCTACAAAAAAAATTGTCTTGGCGCATATTTTGCAAAGGTTACAACTTATCCAAGCTGGCCTCCCACCGTAATACGAAATCAGATAAGCAACTTTGTTTAAAATCGGCGAAGATCTACAAAGGATTCCCAAGTCGACGATCGCTATGTTGTCGGAACATTTATAATCTGTAGCGTTTAATTGGAAACGAGTTTTCCGAATTCCCAGCGCGAGGAAATGCTTTGGTTTAAAGTATTCTTTTAAATGTGTAATGTATTTATGCGATTAATCTCGATTATTGTTTACTACGCCCATCTAAGAAATTCCGTAGATGTAATAACATATGTGTGATTCCTTATTCAAACATGTTTCATCAAAATCCGTCTAAAGGGTTTTCGTGTAAAAGTGACAATCATCACCCTAGATGCCGATAGATTCGATATGTACTGCAGAATTTTTATCATATACATACTGAAAATAGTTACATAACCTTTATCATTAAGTACATAACCTCGGCTAGTATCTTATTAGGTACTTTAAATCTTTAAAAGGTATGACGGCCATAAAACCATACATAACAGTAGTCAAAATTAAACAACGCAATTTTAGATTACAAAAAGTAATTCAAAATTTCCACATCCTAGCTACATTTCGAGATTTCCCTGCCATACCACATGGCCATATTTCAAATAGGAACAGGGAGCGGGCTCTCAGCTAGATTTATGTATATATTTTACAAGTAGATACGAATCTCTGACGGGAAACACAAATGAATGAGAAACGGCTTTCTCTTTTATTTCTTTGTTGATTCAGAATTTTAAGTAGGCTGTAGCAGAGACACGAAACGAAGAGGGTGTGACGTCACAAAGAGCCGCTCATCAATCTTCATTAATGAGCAAACGACGCACTCCGACTTTATTTTCAAGTTTTTTGGGTCGAAGCAAATGGCCGATTCACAAATCAGCAGTTTTGATTGGTTGGTGCGTTGGCTGGTGATGTACTGCTGCATTTAAAACACGTTATGCATAAAATTTTTCTTTTCAAATTATTATTCCTTAATTTTAAAAGTAATTATGATACCTGTCTACAAGTGTGTAAATTATGGTTATTGCAATGTCAATAATACATAGTACATTTTAATATAGGTAAGTAATATATTTTGAATTTGATAAAAATATATCAGCATATATTGTCCATCAGTTAGAACTGAAATTTTAGAGCTTTTTAAATACTTTTGTAACAATGTAACTATTTCACCTTACAGATCAACAACAATCAATAATCCAGTTCTTCTAAAATCGAGTAATCAATAATAATGAAACAAATAATATTATACATTTAAGTAAATCACATAAAGGAAAACAAGAAAAAAATAGGCCATTAATGCGTGAAAATAAATACACCTAGAGAAGTATTATCAAATGCTTCGTGAAAATTAATAGCGTGGAAAAATTGTGGGCTCTTTGCCTTCCAGCTACATATCATTTGATATATCCATTTTACTGTGGGCATAAAAACGTTTAACATCGATATTCGAGTGGAATAGCATTAATATTGATAAATTATGCGACTGCTTCTAATGATTTTAGTACTTTTACCCTTTGATATTATCGGTTCGTCGTTTTTTTTATTATACCAAAAGAAAATTAACTTATTTTTAACCCCCGACGCAAAAAGAGGGGTGTTATAAGTTTTACGTGTCTGTCTGTGTATCTGTCTATGTCATCTTAGCTCCCAAATGGATGAACTTATTTTCGTTTAGTTTTTTTGTGTCATAGATGATTTTATCCCGAGTGTTCTTAGCCCCGTTCGTAAGTTGTTGCGAAATTAATATTGAAAATCAGGGTTTTTTTAATTGTCTAACAAATAAATTTGTTACATCTATTTTGTAAATTGTAAGTAGAGTTTCTTGGCTATGTGAGCCTTCCTATTCACGGATCACCTCGTCCCTATACATAGCATGCGGCCCAGATGATTGCTCTGTGAAACTGGATTTCTAGAGTTCGGATCAGCATCTTATTGGTCTCTGAGCAGTGTAATAAGAGTATGATGGCAATATCTATGTACCTACATACTACCATTTAGTGGGCGATTTTTGCTTTTATAAATACGTGCGTTGAGCTGCGCCGTCCCACCGCGTCTTCTCATTTTCTTCGGAGTGTCGCTCGCTACTATCCAGTGCTAATATTAAGATATTTATCAAACTTATTCCCAAACTTTAGAAACGGATTTAAAGCTTTCCATTATTTTAAACTAAAAATAATTAAATTATTCTATGTAGTTAAGCCATTAATACGATAGAACAAGGTTTTAATTAAAGTAATTAACCCGAGTTTGTTATTTGAAGCGAAGTTGTATAAAAGTTGTAAAGATAGTTTTAAAGCAAATTTTTAAAACAAATAAAGTTGAAGTTTTATTACAGAAAATGTACTTCCCTAATTCATCCAAGTATGCTTTTATACATAGAACGTTTTAGTTGGGTTTTTAAAATAGCTGTTGGTAGACTTGCCCACTAAAAGTAGCGTACATCACTCCAACTTTTCCAACAATCTCCGCACACGAAAATCACAAAGTTGTTTCAATGTAACGTGAAAGAAAGGCAAACAAATAAACACACGTTCAGATTTATAATTGTACGAGGTATGAATAACTGCGTCCTGTGACTTCGCTCATATGGGTGTAATGGAATAAAATGAGTGTCCTATGGAATAACATGGTGATAGGGAAAGAATTTTGAATAGTATTTTAAATAGTATACAATAAATACTCTCTATTTTATTACATAATAATATATATAAAATATAAAAGCATTTACAATTTCATTTTTATATTTTCATTTAATTTGTCTGAAACATATTGATAGGAAGTACGAAAAGAAGTAATTACTTAGAATGCCGCTATGAACAGTCTAACGTACCAGTAACATGTCCAAAATTCATTACAAAATCACCTTATTACCACTACATAAGGTGTATGCAGTGGTAACTTGACTTGTAGCTGACTGTACGATCTTTATATCATTTGCGACGGGATGAATACGTGTTTTAGTGTGCATAACACTTGACACACATGTCGGAGCGGCTCTCACTACCGTTTGCTATTTGACTAAGAGATTGTGCCATATACCCGTCTATTTCTGGGGTAAATAATCTAAACTCTTTGTGAACAAAGAATTAAATGGTTTATAAGGAATTCTAGATTAAATTCTAATATATTTTTTATTAAAATTTTCTCGAATATCTGTAATTTCTTGTACCTATTCTGTATTAAGTCCAGAAGTACATGTACAGAAATGTATTAGATTCAAATTTACTTAACTATTACGACATAATAGTTCAATGATAATAAATGAAAATCCACAATATTTTTCTTGTTTATCAGATTTTGTAGAATTACTCGATAATGTGTGAATCCTATATGACGAATTTTCCTATAAATTTCTTGTAATTGCTACTATCATGATTGTTTTATGTATTTACCACACATTACGGTTATTGAGTAAATTCATTGAGGTTTTTTTGACACTTTTTTCAACAGTTATATCCGCTTGAACAATAGATATTCACTTTATACCCCGCGATTTTTACACAGGCGAAAAATTGGCGAAATTATATTAATTACAGCAGAAGGCTGTTCCGCATAATGTGTGCATATTTTTATGTGCGTCACACCTTTCTAGTTAACCACGAAAGTATTTGCCATACTTTGAAGTACATTCTAAATGCACAGATAAAGTAGACTTGATGAGGAAACTCCATAACGGTCAACATCAGGACCGTGAAACTTTGTGTAAGACATAATAAAGAAATAGCTCCGTATATACGTCGCGGTATCCCTAGCGTATATCGACCCATTTTATTGCACCTTTTTACTCATGCCTTATATAAATATCGCTTTTGTTATTATATCTTTAACCGTCCAATAAATTTCAGCCAGCAAATAGAGCCTGTATCTCCAATAACACACCGGAGAACATTTACAATATTTTATAAAAATAATATTGTAAAATTGACTAATATCACTTTACATAGCATGTAAAGTGATATTTAAATACAGAACCAAACATTTAAAAATCGCACAGATGCACAGATTAAAATAGCATTCCGCTGACATAAAATAAAAAACTCGTATCTCGACTAAAAGCACAGCATTGTTCGTACTACAGCAACTTTTTCACGCATAGCTTGTAAAAATCACAAAGCAAATGCGTATAGTAACAGTTGGCCGCGACGTAGCTGAAACTTTTGCTGTTCGTGACAAATCTCCCATTTTTCCACCCTTTGTTGCTATGTTGGAAAAAATGAATCTCTGGCTTACCATTGTTAATGACACGGTTGATTTTGTCAAGATTTGCACGAAGGTAATTTATATAGTTTAATTATTGGCATAATCAGAATTTGTTCCTTCTTTAATTGAAGACCTTACGGAAAATAAGAGTATAAATATGTTATTACATGGTCTTAATAAAAAGTGATTATCTTAGTAGTAACTAAGTAAGTCGGCATTTTTAATAAAAGAGATTAAAGATTAGATTAAAGTCGGCAATTTATATAGTATATAGATAAATTTCGGAAATAACATTGTTATAAGAATTCTCTATTTTCTTTGTCCTGATTCTCATTCCCTAGTTTTGTTAGTCCTAGTTTCATTGCTTTATTTTATCTTTGGTTATATATTTCCCGAATAATATAAATTAATTGTTAATTTAATCCGTTGTGTTTGAGCATTATAAGTAGCTTTGATAAAACGTCTTATGAATTACCACTGGCGTCTTTTGTTTAAACTGGAAATATTTTGGTTGCTCTTGTAAAATAAACCACAATAGAAGCGGAAGGAATCAACTAAATGCGGGAAATGTTACCAATTCCAAGGCAGAAATTCCAGTGGGAAAATATCTTTACAATAAATGTAAATAAATAGGGCTTGGGAGATTAAAAGCAGGCTGTTTGATATATGGCGAGCGTCGCGCTCCCTGGCCACGAGTAGCCGAGCAACAGATAAAAAGAAATTTCGAGATTTGTAAATTTACACTTCGTTTTTGTCCTGAGTGTTGTTTGGCAGCGGGCGCCCCTGTGTGCACATCGCTAAGTGATAAGTGTGTTTTATGGTGGTTACATTCCTTTAGACGAAAAACATTTAAGATACTTACTTGGTTTTTTTTTTTAAATATCAATCATTGTCATGAATTAGAGAGTTGAATTTGAAATCCTATACTACCTATTTATTTTTGTAAAGATTACGTCACGACGATAATTAGGCTGCAAGAGCTCTTTAAAAAATATAAATTACATGAACGGTATGAAATGCAATTTATAACTTCTCAGAAAATAAATAAAGCAATGTCGTTAATTTAAATATACTTTAATAAAAACTCGAGAATTTCAATTTGCTGAAACTATGCCACCGGGCGGGTAATATCGGTTATTGGAAGTGAAATTATCGCTAAAATCACTGATGTTACGCGTTAATTAACATTAATGTAATTATTACTATTCCCGTGAGTTTCTGCTGTAGATGATGTACTGTTGACTAGTATACTATGTATATCTATCTATGCACGACAACGTACAACAATATATTTTGTGAGTGTTATTGTTACGAGGAAATATTATTAGTCTTGAGAATATTACATATCTGAATCTACATCAGTATCATCCATTAGACTGTGATTCATTTTTTTTAACCATTACCCGTGGTAGACTTTGGTATAATAGTGGTCAGTACGGGTACCTGACTCCTATTTTTGCTGCCAAACAGCATTGCGTGCTTGCATTGCACGTAGTTATCCAGTCTGAAGGGTGAGTGGGGTAATAATTACAGGGTATTGTAGAAAAGATCTTAAGACCATAAAGTGGCAACACGTGGTGTGACACTCCAAGATTTTCAGCTGTTCATAGGCAGTAGTTACCACTTATTATTACGTGAGCTGTATGCCTATTTTGCTGTTCGTTAGTATAACAAAAATATATATACTTGATTTTTTATTTGGTAATTAAATAGAATGTCTTATCAAACATCTGGAAAAGTGTGAAAAATAAACGTTATTAACAGCAGTTTCATGTTTGATTTCATTCACGCACGCCTTTTCTCCGCCATGTTTTGGAAACAACGTACCTAAACCTGCGTTCTAGCTGAGTTACAAATGCGACAAAGCAGCGCTACGCGGTGCGACAACTTCAAATGTATTATGTGTTTACTTGTGGCTTGTTTTGTTTCACGATGTCGCCGCCCCGTCCAATTTTTCGTTCTGTAACGAAACTCCGCTGTGCGCCGCTCGGTAAATTGAAGTTAAAAAGTTACAGTAAAAAGACTTTCTCATAATACACACGAAAGAATGCATAATAGGTACTTGAATGAGTCGAAGAAAAGGAATATTTTGTTCGCGATTAAGTTGAAATTTAAGTGGGAAGTTAAGCCCAAAGTACTAATGGAAAAGTTGTCTCAACTCGGATGAAGTAGATCTGCGGAAATTTGCTCGTTAAAATTGGTGAGAAGATTGTTGTGGAATGTGAAACACATTTTAAATGGACCGGGTAAAATTTAATCCCCCCGTGGTAAATAATGATAAACGTTTGACCTAATTTAGTTTGGTAGATCCACAGATATAAAAACATTACATTGAAGGGTAGATCTAACCTTTTAACTTGTCTTTTATTGAGATGACTCGCTCAGTTTTGAAAGGCGACTTTTCAAGGATGTTTGTAACTGTAATGTTAATATTGTTTATTACTACGTGATAGTACATCATGCGCCCTAGAATATGACCACTTCATATCCCATAATGCGACTAAGGTTCGGCTCCAGTCAATTTTGACGTTAACTTTAACTTGCGCAGTTTGGACTCCGGGCTTCTGGCGTCGCTACTAAGAATGACACCAAAGTGTCTATATTGAATTCACTGATCTACGACAGCATTACATTTTTATCAAATTCTTTTAATTGACAATGAAAAAGAAATACAGCAGGAGAACAGCACATCAAGCTATCTAAAATCATTGCAAATTCGGCGTTAAAGCCATAGTATAAAGTTCTGTAAATGCAGGGTAACTAGAAGTGTGGAACCTGAAAATAAATGCGAGATTGTAAAAATGGTATAACAAAAATTCCAAGTCTATGCTGCTCCACATTTTAAACGAGTAATATGTATGTAATTTCAATTGAATTTAATTGTATCTAGGTACATTATGAACAGGCAATTAATATAGTATACTTGAAAGGTCTATGCCCCGTCAATCTTTTAAATCCAAACTCATCTCCAATTATTCAAGCACTTCAATTGCTTTTTGGATTGCGTGCGGTTAAGTTAGCAATACACGTTTAAGGCGTGTGGCTCTCGTTCTAGAATATCACCATTGCTGTATGGCGACTAAGGTATAAGAAGTCTTGTCAGCTGATAGGAAACAATAGCATTATGAAAGACGGTTCACGGGCAGGCACCCTGTCTTAAAATCATTTGTCCAACAGTGGCTCTAATAATAATAATATAATAATAAAATGCCAAACTTATGGCTATGATGAGGACCTGGTAAAAACAAAAGGAAGTAACTGGAAATAAAAAGCGCAGACTAAACATGTACACGGTATTAAATCGACAAAATTTATTTATAGCTTCAAAGATGAGAATTTAGAATTACATAAATATTCATATCAAAAGAGTCGCCGTGAATGAGAGGGATTGGTTTCATAGTCAATTAGAATCACTGTCCTTTTATATCATGACAAAATTGAAGACAAGCAGATTAGACTTACTTTCAATCCGATTTATTGAAAGTATCTATATGTCTTTTGGTACTTCTTTATGTTGTATTCTATTCATTTGATTGATTTTTGCAGACATTTAAAGTAAATTATTTTGTGTTTTTGAGGGACAATGCTATACCTATTTAATTATTCTTTCTGTAAACTGCGTTGAAAATGTTTTTGAATCTTAGATATTTTATATTATAAAATAGCTAATATGGAAAAACTGTAAAACTGTATTTTAACATGTAAAGCATGTAAGAACATATGAAGCATGAATATCTAACCGGCAACAATATGAGCTCCTAAAATCTCAGAAAGCAGCAATCGACGAAAAAAACTAAAAATGGATTACCAAGGTTTTCATGAGCACTTGTAGTCGTGAAGGAGTTGTACAATAGTGCTAAAAAAAGATTGTTTCGTTAGAGCAGTTCATTAAGAGGGCACGGGGCATAGAGTGCAGTTTGCGAGGCGCTTGACCCAATTAGTGTTGCCAGTGTCACGCTGATGAGAATTCTTTTGCCAAACTTGTTTTTTTTTTGTTGGTAATGTCAAACTTTCTCAATTGCATTTGTTCGGTTGTTTGGAAGTTTTTATACGAGTACTTTTCTGTCTCGGTTGCTCTAATTTCTTCTAAAGCGAGAGAAGAATTCTTTTAAAATTCTTTTCATATAAATGCGCTTTTTGTTGCTGTTTCAATGCACCTACAATTTTTATACCACAAAATAGGCAAATTGTTATGGAACACACGTTCACCAGATGTAAAGTGGTCACCGGCGTGGTATTATGAAGACGTGTCGTTACGAATCCGTAACTTTATGCTCGTCAAAAAAGAAATAAATATAATGAAGTAATATTTTTTTGATAAATAAATTCTTTCTTTCTTAATATTGGTAGCTACGCAGTATACACGTTAATATATAAATAAGGTTAGACACCCCTTCGGAAGTGCCTGATAGGGGTATATGAGTACCTAAAAAGCGACCTTTAAATAACACCGCTTTTTTGACGAATAATTTATTTATGTGCCTTTTTAGAGGTAAAATACTCGTCTTTCTTGATTTTTTATGTGACATTTTTATATGTCACATAAAAAATCAAGAAATTTGAACTAACCGCCATAGATCACATAAAAAAATGTCAGCCAATCAGAGAGTGCAATGTCATAGCACACCGTAAGAATGGGAGTAAAAGTGGGTTTGATTTTCACTATTCTCGGCTCAGTCTGTGCTAGTGAGTCCTCGGAGACAGAGTACTTTGTAAAAATAATATAGAATCGTATACGAAGTGTCACTTAGATGTCAGTGTAATATTCTAAGGTTATCACTGTTATGTTATGTCGCTATTTTCTGCAATATGTCACCTGTGTATTTAATAAAATACTTATTAAAAAAGGACGTAATTACGTACTCATTAATTTGTATGAAGGGATTTGATCGAGGTCAATTCTAACACTTCATTAGTAATGACTAGCTCGAAAACCTCTGTGAGGAACTAATTTTGATTGTAACTCGAATATCATCTAAAAATATTGACAGATGCTATTCGAATTGATGTACAGAACGGCATACGTCATGTGTCAGAATGACAACAATAATGGTTCAATCTGATAAGTAGATTCCCGATGGAGAATTGATGCCTCTAACATTTTTTTATTAAAAGTACAATGTAGAAATTAACAAAAAGTTATCAGTTAATGGAATTTTGTAACTGCGTGTTGACTAGATAGCTATCAGTGTTATTATTGTGACCAGCCTACACATTTTATTCATGTCAGTCTATAAAAATAATTGTATTGTAAAATTAGCGTGAGTTGCACCCAGTTTGTGTGTAGTTGGTTGACGTTAACTTTAACCTGCGCGCTGCCGACGTTTAAACAAAATGGCGTACTTTTCGTATTTTTGAGTCATAAGAAAACTCGTAGGAAAAAATTATGTACTTATATAGATTTCTAGACTAGACTATATTCTCAATATGACTAAAGTGACGTTTGAGAGTGACGTTTGATATGCCGGGGAAGACGGAAATACTCACTCCGTGTGGAAATTGAATTCCTTCGCGTCAGATTTACTTGTATATTAACGTTAGGTGTGTGACAAATTGAATGATATGCGAGTCTTATAAGATTGATACGAGCCTTATACAGTTACTCGAGATTTCACGAATATTATGTTATCATTGCCCGCTTGAGCGCGAATATTTCTGTAAAAATGAGCACGTGATTGCGGTAATGGTATGTTCGGATACTAGAACGAAGTGTATCGTATTTGAGCGACAAAAGCAGTAAGACAGCGCAAACAAACAGTTGCAACCAAATCAATAATTAAGAGTTGTAGACAAATGCTATAATTATAAACGATAAAAAGAAGACGTTATAACAGAATCGTTTTTACTTTTTCAGCTGTTTCTATTTTTTGTGAAACCTTATAAATAGTTATAAAAAATATATATATCTACCGATTTAGTCACTTTCAATTACTAAGTAGGCCGTTACTTACTTTAGCTAATTTCAATCAGTTATTCTTCGAACATCACTAGTAGATTACGAGGTATTCGCATTTGTCCAAAGTCAGCCTTCTGGCTAGCACAATCGACGTAATACTAACAAAAATAGTACAATAAAGAATTTTAAAAAGAGCTGATATTTGTAAAAATAACACGCTGCTTCCAACGGGGACATCTCGGGTCTTATTTTTCCCCATTAAGTTCCGCCGAGTGCTAAGAACGTGTCCCGCGCGGCAAAAAGAAAACGTCCCTTACTTTATTTATTAGTTGTGAAATCTTAAACTGTACAATCATAAATTGCAATGAGAGAGCGTAGTACAACCAGTAGGGGACGTACACACGGATTTATGAGTCGCACTGCGGAATATAAATTCTTCCTCTCGCCAACGATGAGAACAGGAAGAATTTATTAACTAGGCTCGATGTTAGAAAAAATAGGCGGTTGCGATGGCACGTTAGACTATCTAGTAAAAAATCTTCAGTGCTTGCGGCTGTTTTAAATTATGTGGAATAATCATGCACGCGGCCAATCGATGTACGTGTTTTTGCCCTGGGTATTAAGGTACGATCAGTCATACGGTTGTTGTTTCTCCGCCAAGTACCGCCACAATTATCAGAAGTCATTGGTTGCTAGCTTATTGCCTATAAGAAGAATATGCAGTTGAAAGCCTTTCTTTTGATTGACTATAATCTGTACAATACAAGCTGGCACATTCTATGGTTTTTCTTCGCTCTCAGACCAGCATAAGACAAGGTAAATAACTTTATAAGACTTCGTAAATGAATCCTTTTATAAAGTTATATACTCGAGCGCCCCGTGAAATCAACAATCACGTGCAATGTTTGCGGTGAAATGGCGGGAAATATGTTGGAATGGCAGAGGAAAAATTAATGACGCAATTAACTGATAAATTGACAATTTTGCAACATACCTATCACGGACTTTTCGAAAGCAAATATTTTAAATGTTTAAATCTATAATACTTATATATTTAATGTATATCCTATCATATAGCCATCTGTATTATACAAAACTGACATCGATTTAACATCAGTAAAAATCTATATGCTATATAAACAAACCAGCTAGTAAGTGAAGAAATATATTCATTTTTGTGTTTATAACTTGCCCGGGGGCGTATAGTTGACTCTGGGTCATTAACTATTTCTATTCAAAATTTCATTGAAATCGAACCAGCGACTGCCTTCAAATCGTGACAGGCAGACGGAACGATATACATTGAGATTTTCGTATTTATAATGTTAGTATGGAAGTATAAATAAGGATTATGAAGTATCAAAATCAAAATCAAATCATTTATTCAGAAATTAGGCCTTCACAGGCACTTTTTCACGTCATATTCTAAATTAAATGATGTTTACCAAAGCTACAAACTACTAGCATTTCGGAACGACCACTGCTGAGAAGAAATGCCGAAAGAAACTCATTCAAACAGTGTTGGTCCCTATTATGCCAGAAGGGCTTACCATTTTTTAAATATAAATTTATGTAGTAATGTTGTTAAGAATATTTTTATGGTGGTTCAAAGTAGCTGTTATATGGAATTATATTTACCTGATCCCCGGGAAATTACGCAGCTCAATTACTATGATTGATTCTGTATTTCCATTGATGTTTTTTTTTTTATATTATAAACAATTCGAGAGAAAATATACCTATAGCATGAATTTTATGCTATTTTTTTTAGTATTCAAATCCCTTGATGATGATTTAGCAGTTATTACAGTAATTAATTAATACAAATTAAATTCAGCGTAGGAAGTGCGGCAGCAAATTATGAGCATATTTTTTAAATATCATTGAGGTCAATTGAATTGCACCGTCAAATTTGACGTTGACTTTAACCGGGGCGCCCCGCTTACGTTTAGACAAGATGGCGGTGCATATTGCGTTTGTCTGCGCATATTAAAATTAACATCTATATTGACGGTGCAACCCACCCTAAGAATGTCACAGTTGTTACAAAATATTTTATGGTTTTCAAATAAGTGCCATATTAGATCATACCATACAACCAGAATGGAATATATTTTTTTCCAGATTGACCTGGGTCTTGGCTGTTCTCTATACATTATGAATGTATGTACATATCATAAGTAGTATCCGTACATATATAACACAAGACTCGAACTTAGAGTACTTTACTTATTCTGTATGATGTGTGAGTAATTTATTGATATAATACAGAACTTCCTAAGAAATGTTACATTTTAAGTATCTTTAAATCATTGAAATTGACAGGCGCCGAATGTCTGCTTTGGTGGCCCGTGCAACGAGAGCCAGGGAACGCGGGCTTAACTTGTCAATGTCTGTCAAATAAATACCCAACAATTTTGACAATAAACTTCGCCAATTCGCGTAAGACCAATAGTGGAATAAGAGTTAATAAGTTGGCATTTTCATTTCAAAATAAAACGAAAGTTTGACGTACAGTTAACAGTATTCGTTACCCTGCATGGATGTTATGGGGTTGTAATATGGGCGATTTTATAAATGAATTTGTGTGGATGATGTGGTATTGACTGTCCTGATATTTCAGCTGTGATATTTATTAGTTGCCGCTGTGGATTTGAGTGTAACGCTATTTGGTATTGCAATAAAATTTATTTTATGCTGCTATAAATTAACCGCTTCCATTTAGTTTTCTGACAAAGAAGCGTATCTTTATCTCTCTGTTTCATATCCGTCTCAGTTGTATTTTTATCTCTAACATATTTGTCGTTATTATTATGTAGACTAAAATGGCTTATTCAAATCACTGATGACCACTCGACACTGACCATAGAAGTGGATGATTTTAACTCTAAAATTGTATATTTTGCATTCATAATTGGACCGCATCGGTGCTTATAAGTGATAAATTTAATGTTTCATAACATTTTAGTATATAATAATAATAGTATGTGGTTCCACTTGCCAGAAAAAAAAATAGAATTTCAAGTTTATAAATCCATTCGATCTATTTGAATAACCCATGAATCAATGAGCTAATATGAAATACTAAATAGTACATAGATTGTTTATTTTATTTTCGACTAATCTCTTACCTGCGACTCCGCCCGCGGTGAAGTAGGCCTATATTACTTTCCATTCTTTTTAGTTATCGCCACATCAAAAATGACCCAAATTCTACCCCAGTCGAATGCTGAAAGAAGGAAAACATATTTTCACATTACGAGTATTATTTTCACAGTACGAGTATTAGTACTATAGACATGAATTTGTTGGCGACAAAATATAGTTTAAATTGTGACGATGCGTTAACATAAAACACAACATATGATATAAGCACCTCTAGTGGGTAGATATGTAGCTAACTTCATCACGTTGCGCTTCGCTCGTCTTCCATTCATCAGACCTTAATATAATGCGGAAAACCCTTTTTATCCGTTTATCTATTCAAAGAAATTTCCCTATGAATACAAATAGGTGGACTGAATGAAAATATTGAGGAGGAATTGACTATGAACTATTTTTATACTTTCGTTTAAGACTTATATTGCTATGGTTCATCTTATTTTCCCGAGGAAATAAAATGATCAACAATATTTGCATTCATATGTAAAAAAGTGATAGTGTTCGGCATGCCAAAAATTACAAGCTTTCAAGCTTGTGGATAATTTGAATAATAGCGAGTCAGTAATTTTAACTACCTTAGGTAAAAGATATGCACATTAAAGAAAAAAGAAAATCAGCCTTTTTTCTTCCATAATTATTAACATCATCAAACAATCATAGTTTACTTAACGAGGCTATAGCTTGGGTATAATCTTACTTTTGCAAATAGACTTGAGTAAATAAAACAGACGAACTTTCCTCAGACGAATGACAAATATATGTATATTCAAGCCGCAAAAGCCTGCCGCGATTGTTTTCAACAAAATGTATTATAAGTCCCGCGAAAGTTTGTTTCTTAATATATGAGGGATAATCTCTGACAGAATAAAAGCGTTCCTATTTCGCGGATGGCTTCAATATCTTTCTCGCGTGTTCGAGCCCAATCCTTAAGATTACTTTTCTTTTTCTCCCTTGAATATATTGAATGAAAAGCGAAAGTGAATTTATTGATTGACAGACATAAATAAACGCTTCAGGTTTTATTTCATTCGTGTTTTGTCATTGACGTACATTCACTTAACAATAATTTCGATCACGTGGATGGTTAAAATGAAATGTTAAATGTTAAAAAGATTTTATAATATGAATATTTTCAAAAGTAATGCGTTGTTTTTAGTTAAGTACCTGACTATGTATTATCGAACATAACGACGCATTGTTAACTTATTGTAATTATTATGTAGATTATGCAGATGTTCGTTTTCATGTTTTTTGTTTACGTAGCTAAATCAGTTCACTGTAATATATATATATATACACTTTTATGTATAATTGTGAGTCAGTTTTATTAGTCTCATACAAAATTAAAAACCAATTATAGACCCGTACAACAAAATATTAATGATCATAATCAAAAGCTATTCATACTTCCTTATTGGATGGATAAAGAGCAAGGTTCCATATCACAATAAAAATATTAATAATATGTTTAGTTTTTGAGGCACACTCGTGGAAATAAAGTAACACTATTATTTTTTATTTTCAGAATCAGAAAAGTGCAAATGGCGAAATGAATAAGAGGGCCACTCTTTCTTGGCAAAATGTGACAAAGAGATGGCCCGGGAATTCTCAACGTGAAGTTATTGTCTGTGACGCTAAGTAGCTATGACAAATAGTTCGCGTTTTTCAGTTTGCAACATTTTAACTAAGAGTTAAAGACGCAGTTTTTCTTAACTCTCGGCGGGTAAATGGCCGCAGCTTTTTATTTTTCACTTTTAGCCTCAGGTGACGAGGCTCCTTTGGTTGGTTTTTATAAATTATTAAAAATATCTTTAAACAGTCTCAGTAAAATTATCTTCTTTATAATTTTGTATACAAATAACTTAATGAATTCCCTTAGGCAGCCATATTTAAAGTCTCTAATAATTTCTTTGGCCCTCCAACGAGGCAATGTTGCAAGGGTTGTGCGATCTTTGGATCGGACATTAGATTTTTATTTCTATCTGGGTAACGTAACTCGAAAATAAAAAATAAATTTGTTACTATACATGTAAAGTACCAGACTACTAGAAAACGTTTAGTATGACTCAATAATGTGTGAATTTCCATCCCTATTCATGTCACATCCACGCGATTCCACCGGGCCCCACACAATGCTATTTGTTGGCAGTGATTTGTGCGTCCATATTGTGAACTTGAGTGTTTCCAAATACTGGCCATCTGTAACCATAAATGGCCAAAATTTATAAAAAAAAAAAGAAACTTTTCGGGCCTGAGAAGTTTCACTTGCAAAGGTTTCTTTATTTATAGACTTTGAAAATCCATGCTGTGGAAACAAGTGTAGTATTATTTTAAATTTAGAATTCTGTAATTGGCCAGCCTAGATATCTCACTAAAAAGTAAAATATATAAAATAAAATAATTTCCTCGCTTTAAGAGCTTGAAGTGTTTTAAAAAGAAAACACGATGACATATATAATCATAATGCCACGTATAATGTATGTTAGTACGTGAAAATGTAAGTGCCATGTTAAGAAACAGAAAAGTTGATAGGCGTTCCCAGTTGTGGGGACGTCAGACTTGAGGAGCAGGTGCGAACAACTTATTCGCATTACTGTAAGAGCCTATTGTTAATACAGTTGGATTAGTTCTGTACTATACAAACATATGTACTCTTTATTACATTGATGCTCTTTCATTGTTACTAAAAATACAGGTCAATCGATTTGGTACTAGTGAAAATTTGTGGTAATCAGTTGAGTAGTTCCGAATATATTGAAGTATTACACAGAAACTTGCAAACAATTAGTTTTTATAATATTTTACTTTTCTTTTTTTTTATTCTCACTTTTTTTTAATAAAACTTTAACGGCAAATGTAAAAATGTAGTAATAAATATGCCTTTGGCCTTATCTAACCCATTTTTGTTAAAAGTAATATTATTAATTACATTTTGTTTTAAAGAGCAAACTTTAAATAAAAATGTTTTCTCAGTACAACTTACGAAAGGGTTGTGGTAACATCATAATGCTTAAGTATTATTTACATTTCACAAAGAAATCTATATATTTTTATTTGCCAGTCTTCTTCTTCTCGAGTGTGTTAGTTAGCACTGGTGTCAGATTTTACTCTAATCTGCTAAAGGCATCTGGCATTACTTTTATGACCAATGAAAATATTCCGATATAGAAACATAGATTGTAAAAGTCATATAATAAAAGCCATAAGCTCCTCCTGCCCCGCAGATTGTAAAAGTCAACAAATGAGATTCTTCTCATTAGCAGCAGTTAGTTGTTAATTACTATTTATTCACACTTTCACCGATATAAGCCTGCCATACAATTAAACGTGGCCTTCGACTTTCGAAGCTCTTGGCTCTGACTGACGGGTACGAAAAAAGACGTGATAAAGTATTTGTTTCCGGTAATCAAGTTGATTACCAACAAACAATGTATTCTGCAGATTACCTGCAATAAAGATGATATTACCACAATTTAAAGGGGTTCGCTTACATTCATTTTAACGCAGCGTAGACCTGTGTTGAAAGATTTAAGGTTATGTTCACATGACGACCGGTTTGAATTAGGTGCAGCAATCTGATAATATTTTAAATAAAATTAATTTATTTCAAGTATTTATCGTGATAATTATTACTAAAAACGTTAACGTTACGTTTTAACTACGTTGAAATTATATAAATTACACTAAAAATAATTTTCGTTATTAATCAATCAAAATAATTTTGTACGTTAGGTAATGTCAGTATAATTACTTGATGAGTAAAGATTATTCTTATTGTTAGAAAATATTAATGTCGTTAACGGTTTGTCGAATTTTTTTATCAGAAATATTATCAAAACTGCCTTTGGAATCTGCAGCAAGTTTGAAACATATGTTCGAGATTGTCTAACCTACAGATTTTTTTACCTACGTAATACATATGTGTAAGCTTGAGACAGCCAGAGGTTCAATCTCTCAGTAAGATTAGAAACTTCAATGCCTTGACCGACTTTTACGATCAGTTCGAGAGACAAGCGGACAATTTCAATCAAATAGTAACCTCGCAGGACTAGAAAGTTAACATCATAAACAACAAAGTTGTTGTCACGAGTTTTGGTAATTCGTTAAGATTTATTTTCACCCATATCCTTACAGACAGATAGACTCTGTATTTATAATAATACTATACAAAACTCTATCGGTCTGTCACTATTTCGTGGCTAAACCGCTGGTCCAGATTTAATAGAATTTTGAATAGATAAGTTATGATGCTCGATCAAACATAGGCTTACGTCGGCGAAGTTGCGAGGAACAGCTAGTGTAAAAATAAATTGAGGTGTTAAGACGAGAATCTTACCAAAAATCCTCTTAGATATTATAATTGGAATTATAATATATATTATGGAAATCTTAATTACATTTATAGTGGCTGGGGACTGGCCTTTTGTCCAATCTTTTCAAGGTACGTCGGTCATGTATGACTCACACCACATAGCCCAATACAGGAAGATGATATGAGTACCAATGGTCTAACCAGTGATAATGGCAACTAGAGCTATTCACGACTGTGCGAAGTGGAGACGAAAAAGTAGGAAAGCGTACCCTGGGTTCCGACGCTTAACGACTGCGGAAGAAACCGGGAAAGCGAGTGCCAATATGGACTCGCCCATTCCATGACTAACCATTACGAAAATTACTTAACTGCCGCTGTCATAGCAGAACACGATCTACGGCCTACGCTACTATTTTGACCAAAATGCTTGACTACAATGAATATTCTTAGTAGAAATCGCTATAAAGCGGCCGTATTTCTTCCAAAACCCCATGTGTATGAGCCCTAATACCTCCGGAGGCGGAAGTCCCGCCCGCCCAATGAAATATGATTCGCATTAAGTAAAGCTCTTGTTGTGTCCTGTTTTTGTCGCGTTTCGTGGACTCATATTTACAAGTGGGTTTACTTGAAATGCTTAAATAAATGCCCGACTGTATTAATGTTTGTGACTAATTCTATATTATGAAGGGTGGATTTGTCTCCGCGGGATCCTGGCTTGTCTTTTGTGATTGTGGTTTTATGCAGATTTATTTGTTGCAATACTAGTGCAAATAGCGATGTCACCGAAAATGTTTCTTTAGGATATACTTATCCTATGTACAGACAGAGCCTACATACTTATACATCTTTAGACGTACTCGAATTTACAAATATGTAATAGATTTACTCGAATTAGTTGATCGTAATCTGCTAAGTACATCTCGATACTGGATTATTGTGTACATGTTCAACAGATAATGTTGTATGTATTAATGTAGCTCGATTGGCTCACGAATTATTAATGCGCTCGATGAACAAAATGTATTGCAGATCATAATGATAGTGAATGTAAACATTTGTATATTTTAAGTTTTGCCCTTACTTTTGTTACCATCGTCTCATCCTTTAAAAATTGCGCTGTGAGAATGTCTAGTTCTAATCACGCAAATTATATGATTAAATTTGATTAATTTCGCCAAGAGATGCGGTACCATTGTTTTTTATTGCCATGTTCAACTGAATGGTGGATTTTTTGCTGGAGTTGGACTTTTCCATTAGTATAATATAATCCACAATTCTCAGGGCGACGAAGCTCCGGAGCGTATTTATGTAGTTCTCAATAAAAATTGTCAATCTTTCCAAGAAACAAAACATTAGAAATATTTTATCTAGCTCCTACGCTGCCGGCACGAAACAAGGATTTCAATGACGCGTTTCACGTTAAGTAAAAACAAACATAGAAAAAAATGGCGTGAAAAAAGTTGCGAGGGAATTTATCAAGAATCGTACGGCTGTCCCATTTCAAAACTAAGTAAATGGTTAAAGGTAAATTTTACAAGAGAGCGCTAAAACGTAAAAAAGACAAGTATTTGAAAACAAATCATTCAATTCAAATGGTATTGGTTACATGAAGCATGAACATGAACAATCACAAGACTGTAATAGGTTTACATAGTAGAAGTTCGGTACTTCTTCTTTCCCTGTCCGAGTTCTCAATCAATTTAATGTTTATATTGTTATTATTTCGCACACGGGGTCGAGGTACGTAAACTTCAAATTGATTTCTTTCTTCAAACTTATTGACTTAACTAGCAATGTATTGTACCTTGAAAATGTCCGTTGCTGAGTTCTGAATTGGGATAGTCGCTCTTTGACGCGGTTTGCTTTTTCTCTCGTTTTGCTTTCTTCGATAATCTGTGTCGGATTTCTAGCCTTTTCTGAAAATTGTTGCTATATTTTATAGAGATATATTATTATTGTATCTGCGTTAATACGTTTTTACTTTTATCTTTATCGCTATTATATAACTACATTTGTAGTTTTCTAGAATTCCTATTAAAGGGAGGCGATGAATGAATTTTCAGCCTATTCTACGCTAGTAACGAATATTGAACCATAGCTAATGACGACGGTTCGGTGATACATCGCTTATCAGGGATTCCTGGGAACTATCGTTATGATGGATGATAATTGGATGAGACGTGATGCTACACTGAATTAACATGCAACTAGTTTGCAGGGTGAAGCTCGTGTTTCGAGAAGATGCAAGTCTTATATTATGCGAATTGTATACCTTCTTCGTGTTGACCGTCAGAATACTTTTTATTCCAGAATAGCATTTTTATAGCGTCGAATTAATCACTTGGTCCATAACATAATACATGTCGAGTGCGTGTAAATCGTACATTTCTTTCTGCAGCGTACAAGATTTCCTTTATTCTCTAGAGCCCACTCCTATGCGGGGTTTAGCGGCGACACGACTTAAGATTAGTATTCTTTCGCCGTTCTTAGCGGTAAAGCTTTTGTGAAACTTTACTGTGAGCTGATTGCGTGATATTTTTCCCTTTATCCCGCAAAAGATCCAAATTTTAATGAAATATGAATTCGTAACAGCACAAATTCTAAGGGAAGTACGTGAATTTTATTTTAATAAATTTTACTACTTTAGACTTTAACAAATCAATAAACGACTGAACTTGAGCAATTTGTTATACCATTGAAACCATTAATGCTTTCTACATATTATCGGCGAACTATTTACCGTTAGGGAAAATCAGCGGCTTTACAATGAGGTGAGAACGCAACGCAGTCAACCAATCACAGTGTGACAACCACTTTTAGTTGGTAGCGTCTTACTGCAAAAAGTTTCGATGACAACTTAAATCGAATTGCGAACTCTGTGCATACCGATTTTTTAAATCTATAAATATAGATGTCATAGTTTGGGCCGAGGTTTATTTCATTTTCTGTCAAATTGTTTGCACCGGCTAAAAGTGAACAGCATTGCCAACCTTTATAATCTCTGATTTACGCACCCGACGCCGGACCGCCACCGAACAATAAAAAGCAATTTATTTTTCTCCCGCGCACTTTTTTCATTAGCAAACAAGAATGACGTGTAAAACAAGCGTTCGCTGTGACGAGGGTACCCGTAAATAACCGAAGGGAAGTAATTATCCGCCTGTGTATGTATCCTATTTAAAAAGTCTTGGATGAATGCCACTAAATTGATCCTTTTCATTCATTTTTTGTTTTACGCAAAAATACCTCACTGTGCACCATTTGCAAACCGAATTCGACGTAAGCGTTATTGGACAGTCCAGACAATGCATGGACAAAAAGAAGATAAATGTACGTTAATTTTATTTCAGATGTATGGACATTAAAAGTCTGTGCCGGAATGATTCGTTCTTTTTGGAATACAAAAACAAAATATTGGTTCGCAAAATAATGAAAAAGAAAAAAGCCGTGCCTACGTGTACAATACCTTCTAAGTAGTTAATTTGTAAACATTCAAAGGTATCAGTCTCAATACAGGTATCTATATTTTACATTAATAATTTGCGAATTTTACATTGCATTAACATGTAAATGACAGAATAAAATTATGCTAAAGTAAAAACAAATTGGAACTGGTTCAAATACGTCAAAGCCGCCTAGAGTCTAATAGATAGCTCATAAATAATTGGGTACTTCTACCTGAAATGAATAGCTAAAGCAAACATTGAATATTCAACTAACCACCAATTCAGACAATGTCAATTTTTCGAGAAGAAACTTCGCTACTCCCTCCTAATCTGAAAATATGCCGACCAAAAAGTTATACGGATTTAAGAAGTTATCCATCAAGAATATGACTTATTAATGCACAAAATTGCAAATTTAAATACATTATTTTGTTATGTTTTAATAGAAATCTTCAAAGTGAAGAGCAGCCAGCATTTCTCAATTGTTTCTGAGATCAATTTAATATCATTCACAGATTAATTCAAATATTCTTGGTAGCCGTTTAAGTGCCCTCCTCTGTACAAGTCTAAGTTAATTTTGCTTTCAATCATTTTATGCTAATTTATGTTTCAAATTCTACTTTCTTTAATATAATATTTTTAGTATTCATTACATTAAGTTTATTTGCTAAACGGTTGTTCAATGTCGTACACTATTGAAATATAACACCTATACTCAAAACTCCTGAAACCATAACACATTTCAACGACAACAAGTCGTCATTAGGAATCATTTTTAGGAATTAATATTTAGGAACATCTTTGGAAGGTATTAAAATCTTATTAAATTCAATTTTTATCAAATTATATCATTGTTTTTAAGATATTTCACATTTCATTCTAAAAAGTACTAATTCCTACGTACAATTGATCAAATTTATCCTTACAGGATCGTTATTTGTCACAATATATATTATTTTCTCAATCAACTCATAGTTAAAATAAAAGTAATTTCATTAAATAAGTAGGTAGGTACATAGTAATTGTCACATGGTTGTCACATTTACGAATGCTTCTTATGCTTTTCTTACATTATTATGTTATTACAGGTTATATGAAGTTACGTCGTGCAATAAAAATAATAACTGTCGGGGCGGAGGCCTAGCGGAACCGGAAACGTCCGGGTGACGCGCCTCTCAAATTGTCGGTGTCGCACCCATTCATAACCTGTGGTCTCATACCTGAGAGTGAGGTTTCCGAAAGCCACGCGGTTTTACTGTTGGTTCGCTTAGGTTTAGTTTTATGTACGAAACAGTTATATGTAAACCTCAACAGCATATGATGTTCTCGAAGTCTTCGATAATGCATGGAATTTGTCAGGAAAAGTTCTCGGAAATAGAATTGGAAATATTCAAGGAAACACATTTTCCGAATCAACATTTATAACAATGTGTCTATCAGAATGTGTCTATCCTATTTACTCCTTAACGTTTCAACGTTAAGGAGTTCTATAACGTTAAGGATTAAATACATTAATTATTTTTATTTAAAAACATTTTTACAATTTTTTTTAACGTTTCGTTTCGTATTTTAATACACTGCTATGTTAAAAATTAAATAAACATAATTAAGTATATAACAATTTTAAATATAAATTAACCTGTTAGTAAATTAACCTTGAGTTACGAGTATGAATGGGTATTGGGGATCACTTACTTTTAACGGCCGTTTACGAAGTTTCCATTACAAGTGGGTATGATCAAATTGTCGAGCACCTGGCCGCGTGTCACGGGTAGGCATTACTGCGGAACTCTGGCGTCGCTCGCTGCCACTTCACTTATGAAATTGACTTGTATTTTCTTTCGTACCTTCATAAAAACTGTTGGTTATTAAATGTAAAAGGAGCGATTGCATTCGTAAAAAGAATAATGGTGTGTTTTCATAGTGCTGTGTGCAAAATAATGTTTCATTTTATGCTTAGTAACATATAAATTATGCTTAATAACAATTAAATTAGAAATATTAGTTAATTACCTATTTTTACACTGATATAACATGGAAACAGCGGTACCCCAGGACCAGATTACCCTAAGAACCGATATACACTTATTGATATTTAGGGTCTGTCAAAAATACGTCTGGATGTTTTTGAGTATATAGCGTTCAAACAGTTTTTTAACGCTATATACTCAAAAACATCCAGACGTATTTTTGTAAAGTTTTCCCCAACAGATAGTGTGATAACTTTAT
Source organism: Plodia interpunctella (assembly GCF_027563975.2). NCBI lineage: Eukaryota > Metazoa > Arthropoda > Insecta > Lepidoptera > Pyralidae > Plodia > Plodia interpunctella. The sequence continues at coordinate 4,392,272 of NC_071308.1, read as the reverse complement.
CAGAGCGAAACCGGGACGGGTAGCTAGAATGAAATATATTTATTTATTTATGTACACAACATAACAATGTTTATATAAAACGTACAAATATGAAACTGAGTACAAAGTACTAAGGCACTGCTTATTTCTAAAGAAATTTTAACAAAAAAATTAAGACAACGAAATTATACATCAAAATCCAATTTAACATCATGTATGTATTAACATCAAATATAATTTATTTGAATGGTTAATCAACATTTTTTTCATACTGTTCTGAATATCTCTAAAAATAGATGTGGGAATCATCAACAAATCCAATGAGCGAAGTCTTTTCTCTGGCAGATTTTACATTCGTATTTTTCATGTGAACTTCTTAATATCTAACTTTTTGCGTTTGTAGCAAATGTTAAATATAGTCGGACGAAGCCTGTTAGCCTGTTATAAATAATCTAAAGCAGCGGAAGCATTTTCTCAATGTACTTCTATCAAAAATACTTACAAGAGCTTCTTCATTCATTCAGTCAGGCAGCCGGCAGGTTGGAATAGCTGAATGTTGGAATTAAATGTATTATTCCGAGGCTTATAAGGGTAAATTTCCCTTAGTCACCTCGTACGGCATCCGTGAGACGATTTATCTTTTAGGAGGTCTTATTCCAGGACGGAACTACACGTCGCCTATATTTATTGGATAAATGCACTTATTGAACAATAGGTTAACATCAGCAATCGAGTGTTGATCATTAACTCACATCTGCATCCATACAGTCGTTAGCGCGATTGTTTGCAAGGCATGTCCGTGTCCGGTGAGAAACACGACACACGGCCATTTGTCATGCGACAAGTGCCACAGCTCTGAATGTCTGAATATCTATTCAGAGACCCAGGTTCCTTCCCCATTGTCCCGGGGACAATGACCGCTTTTATCCCCTTGTCCCGCGATTAGTGTTGCAAACCGCAAATTAGTTTACGTAATATTAACACTTGACAGGACTGTGTTTCGTAACTGACATTTTTGCTACTTTGTTATTTATGTTCTTTTCTTGAGCCTGGTATTTTTAGACCGTATTGTTTGATAAATTTCAATAACTTATTTTAACTGCAAAAGAGAATTCAGACAATGAAGGAAAAAAAGACTAAAGTTTTTGCTTTAAATAGAGACATTATTTAACTAATGCATTTCAGATATATTCGTACTTATCACATGGCAAGACTGAAGTGGGCTTTTATCCCCTTGTCCCGCGATTAGTGTTGCCAACTCCAAATTAGTTTACGTAATATTAACACTTGACAGGACTGTGTTTCGTAACTGACATTTTTGCTACGTTGTTATTTATGTTCTTTTATTGAGCCTGGTATTTTTAGACAGTATGGTTTGATCAATTTCAATAAGTTATTTTAACTGCAAAAGAGAATTCAGACAATGAAGGAAAAAAAAGACTAAAGTTTTTGCTTCAAATTAAATTCTGAAATAGAAACGAAGAGACATTGTTTAACTAATGCATTTCAGATATATTCGTAATTACCACATGGCAAGACTGAATTGGGCTTATAAAAATTCTGAGACATTATTTAGATATCAATACCACAAGAGAATGTATTTGGACTCCCAGTGTGTTGTGTGACCACTATAAATGGGCTTTTCTTGAAAGGAATATAGAGTTTTGTATTATCCAACATAGTACATACAAAATTCCAATACGTATGTTGGTTTAGATATGAAATGGTTGCCTATTATTATATGCTTCTGGTATAACCAACGTGCTTGTTCAACCAGTGTACTAACCACCTTTCTGTCATAGTTGTAAGAAAATATCCGTCGATCCTGTTAACGTAAGTCATAATCGTGTCTCAATTGTGTTTCAATACAGATTATTTATAATCTGGGAAGCGTTATTATGGAAATATATTGAAACACGATGTTGACTAACTACAATCTACATCCTGCTTTGAAGTCATTGTAAATGTCCTTTTGGTTATCTCTACCAACTAAAATTGCTTCGCTCTAGCCACGGGGTGATTGGTTTGCGGTCCATAAATCTTTATGACTTCAACTACAACCATTGTCTATATCCTAGATTGCGCATGTGTCTAACTGCAGCATTCTATTCTTTCTAAAAATATTTTGAGGCCTTATAATACATGGAATTTAACATTGTACACAATACAATAACATAGCTATGAAAAGTTACCCATTCTTTTTTCTATTTAACAGCCATTATTACACAATTTTTTTTTTATTTTTTCCATCAATCTTCTGTACTTTTCACACAAATCGAATTCCTAAAAGAAAATCGTAAAATAAAATATTTTAATGATCAAATCAAAACAGCGCACTTAAAAATTAACATATTTTTATACTTGTTTATGATTTATGATATGGTGGAATTCATGGAAAACGTTATACGCACGCATGCTGTAAAATCCCACTAACATACCATGTTGGCGATATGTTATTTTAAATTAAATGATTTAATGAATTTTTTTTCTTGTTCTGTCGATGTCTAATATTGTTTACAATATTAGATTATGAGAAAGGGATAGAACATATTTTAAATTGGTTTTTACTTTAATGTGTAATGTAGAACATTAATTAGGAATTACGTGATGTAATCTTTTTAAGCCGAAATAAGCAGGCGCAGTTGACGAGGGTCCGATTTTGTTTTAAAGTGAACTTTTAAACATTTAATTTGTTCCATGTATCGTGCCAGTAATACATGGCTTTCGAAACTATACTTACATTTATTATAATGGCTGCTACTACACCGTCACTACTTCGACTTTTTTAATAATTAGGTTTTGTGTAAATTTGTGTTAGTGTCCAAGTATTTTTTATTATTACTTCTCTATGTTAATTCTTTATGCATACAAGATATGAATCTAGAACATAAAATCCCGTTGGACTACGTTACTACGTTGGAGGCATTAATATTTTATACACTTTTCGAAGTTATCTATATACATACAAGCCTCGCAAGAATCTCACACTAAGCCAATATACAATTGCTCTTAGCCAATAAGTCAAAGTCGGGCTTTTTCAATACATAAAAATAATTCAGAGCTCCGTGGGGGCTGGCCGGGGCAGATACACGAAGAATCACGTAGGCTCTCCATTTATCATCGCAGTTTTGAGAGCGCGACGTGTCACGATAGGATAGCTCGGATCGAGGTGACCATTCTTAACGAAAAATAAGGACAAAGCTTTTTTTACATTTATTGTTAACTTTATACATTAAAATCTTATCATTTATGATTATCTAACTAGTGAAGGTTAGCTATTAGAACGAATTAACTTAATTGTTTTAAAATTGCCATCCACATTTTTTAAAGTATTTAGTTAGCAATGTAAGTTATTCCGAAACATCGACTGGATCTGCACAAACATTATATATTTTCTATAATAATAAAAAAATCTATCAAATAATAATCAATAAAGAAAAATTACATTAACTTTGTCTAGACTTAACAAAACAGATTATTGTTTTTGGTTCTGCAAAAAAGAATCGTATCGAATCCAGTATTTTATAAAAATATAGACGCCCTACTCCACTTGTGTTCCTAGGGATCGTTGATATACGTTCTGCTACATTTATACAGCATTGGTTCTTTGATGCAATTTAGTTTCAGATACTTGAATTTCTCTTTATTTCTAAGAATTGTAAGAACGCTGAAGACAGCTTCTGTTTTGTAATCAGAAAAAATGGTAATATTCTGTGGAACTTCTTATATAAATTAGTTTTTTTTTACAAAAATGTCCTTTTAGATAAAGCTTTTATTGTTGTTAGAGAGATCTTATTACATGCAATGTGTGCCAAATTCTGTCCGTGCAGAAAATAACACATTTTATCCCGAAAATCCCACGGTAGCGAAGTCCCGGGGCGCAGCTGGTTAAGTACAAAATGATAAATGCATATTAAAATGGCTGTGTAACAAGTTAAAGTACTATACACAAATTAGGCCTCTCCCAATGACATTAAATACTTATGGCTAAGCAAATTTGTTCAAAGCATTTCTCATTTACATTTGTAAATATACAACAAAAAGCGTTAAAGGCACGGGTACGGAGTGACAAGGGTCCCTTTTAGAAATTATGTAAAGGTAGGTAATCAACTCTCGTAATGACTCTCGCTTTAAAGTGATTTTTTCAGAATTTTAGCTAGTTACTTTACACTGATGGATTTTTATTCTTTAATGTTCCTTTTCTATAACTGGATTGTGTTTTAACTATAAAATTTGAAAAAATAACAATGTTTGTGAAATTTTAGTGAAACTAAAAAAAACTTTTGTTTGGATTTAATTCAGGAAGCATTTACTAGACTAGCATAATACTTACTATTGACAGATTTATAAATAGAATGCCTGTAAATCCTACGCATAGTTTGAATAATAGTATCATTGGATTTTTGTTTTTGTTGATTATGTGGTCAATTTGTAATAATAATATTAAATATAGTGACTATAACAGCCTTTTACTTTTGATTAAGTAAGTGAAATGAAATGAAAAACAAAATCCATTTAATCTGAGGAATGGGAAAGAATATTCTTTGTAATATTTATTTATTAATATTTTTAAATGGATTTTATCCCTCTTTAAAAATTATTAGGATAACACATAAGAGTGGTTTTAAACATATCAACAAAGTTATATTTAAGCTTTTAAAATACTTGGAATAAGGAAAATCCAATGATAAAATCGATGTGTACTATAGATACTTCTTCTTGTTCATTTTCCCACTCCTTCCATTTAGCTCTGTCACTTGACACTTCACTGAACTTTCCCGTCCTTATCATTATTTTTAAAGCAAATCCACCCACTTCTTAGTTGAAAGTTAATATTTCTTTATTATATAATCTATATACATATATATAACGGGATAGCTAGCCTATGTATACAATAAGATGTATAAATGTATTCAGATACGGAGTACCGACTAATTCCATTTTAATCGATAAATTTTATTTATAGTGACCAAATATATTTCTTTTATCTATGGTATACCTTTAGTATTTTTTGTTCTCAGTAAAGTAGGATTAAAACGCTTTTTGACTCCAACATTTGTGACGTCATTTGTCGTACAAACATTTTTTTGTTTTTGACACATGGAAAGAAGTATCTGACTTGATGTCAATCACCCTAATTATATGGACACGAGTAGCAGGAGTAACCTAGGATTCATCTGTTGTATATTGCTTTATAAATGTAAGTCTAATCTGCAGGGTAAATATAGTCATATTGCCCAATAGAGCCCTACCTTTTGTAACCTAATTCTCGGCTTAGATTCTTGCTTAATGTTGTTTTATTAAATCCTGTATGTTTTTGTTTAATTATACCATACTGAACTTTAACTAAGCCGATTAAAAAAAACCCTTTTTTTGAAATATTTAATTACTGTGAAACGTAATACTGCTCATTAAGTTTTCGATATACTCATCCTTTTGGAATGAATTCCTTACATAATGTAAATAATATCTTCTTTTGTTTTGGGTAACCATTGTTCTGAAATTGAATAAGTAAAATGAACATTAGACACCTAATTAATTAATGGATTTAACATATTGTTATGATACATCGACATGAGCATAGTGCCCGCGGCCAGAGATGGTTTATGCTGGTGTAGACATGTTTCTGGTTTTAGTCCAGTTTACGATCGTGCTTAAACAAATATAATGTACTTATGTTTTACCTTACCCTTAGGGGTACTAGTATTAGTACTAGTACCCCTAGTAGTAGTGTATTAGAGAATTACTGTTCCTTTACGCACAATAAGTATTAGTACGTGCGTGTAAATTCTGTAATAGAAGTTAAGTTCTCTTTGTACCCTTGGCACAGTACAGATGTCCGGTCCGGACCAAGGGAAAAATAATATTATAACTATAATAAATATTATAACTTGATTGATACCTTGATACCTTATTTCTTATTTCTATTTTGATACTTATTTCTATTTCTGCCTCTTAAATATGATTCGTCTGGCCATTTAGCGAGATAAAATTATAACCGTTGTAGCTGACGGTAAATGACACAGAAAAGATGTTTGATGGTATTTGTTCAGCAGAACGAAGCGAAAGGCGCTGGTAACGAATCGTCTCTATGACAAATGATACTCGAGGCAGACAGATGGTTTCCTGAAGGACACAGCTGCACTGATATTTTGAAGTAATCTCTTATAGTAGCCAGCGGACAAAGCCATTTTACCTCCATTTATTTATAATATGCCTTAATTTTACTTAAATTGGTAAATCAATTTGTAAGACCTAAAAATGACGTGAGCTACATATTCTGTACCTAATAAAAGGTTATGCGAACTACGCCTTGGTGAAAACTAGGTTATTAATAATCCAAAAAGCCAACAAAACCAACGTCTTTTATGCAAAATGATTAATCGTCTAGTGGAAGATCCATACAATTTCGAAGTTATTCCATTTACAATGCATTCTATAGCCCGCATTTACTTCATTAGTGTAACAAGTAAACAGTTGTTTATAACATTTTAGCAGTAGGTGATTATAAGTAAAAGCTATCTTTCTGTCTTCCACGCATTGTCCCGGTTTCTTCCGCAGCCATTGAACATCGGAGCCCAAGGTACGCTTTCTTACTTTTTCGTCTCCACTTTGCACGGTCGTCGGCATCCCTAGTTGTCAGACCATTCGCACGCATCATCCCTGACGACATCAAGCCAACATTACTTGGGTTTGCCCCTTCTACCAGAACTAGGAGGAATCGACATAATAATACATTTGTTCTTTACATAATTTACCAGGCTGCGCAGGCGGCACATGAGAACATGATTGTTCTCTAGCGACCACCACCCAACTAAACTTGACCACCAAACTAAATCATGATAGCCTCTGGCCTCTTTAATTTATTTACTACCGGAGCTACTTTCATACTTTCACTAATTTTATACCAGTGGATTTTTTATTAGTTACATAAGAAGATTTACTTCCAATAGAATCGTGAAAATGAGAGATCGGATCTGGAGTTTGATGACAACTAAAGAGATTATTGCCTGACGAAGATTGCTCGTAAAAGTTTTAACGGTCGTACTAAATTACAAATTGACCTGATTTAATGTTGACCTTTTAAATTTATTGCATTGGTTGATGGTGACGTTTATGGTATCGAAATATTATACTTACTGCTTATTAACTGGAAACATTGAAATATTTGAGAAATAATAAAGTTGCATTAAAAATTGTTAAGGAGTCTATCACACAGAGAGGTTTTGTGGTCAAGCGTACCGCATTCAGCTTGAAGATGTTCTCAATGTGCAACTAGTAAAAGAGTTCGCCTTATCCACGAATTGGTAAGAAATTACTATTTCTATGCAAAACAGTGACGTAGTATAGTACAATCTCAGAACGTTTGACTGTCTGATATAACCCCCCAACATGTTCAAAGAAATAGACTTTATATATAGGTAAACAAGATCACTGTTAAATTTATCAAAAACTATTTTTTCTTTAAAAATGAAACGCATCTATGTAAGATAAATTTGACAAGAACACTACTAATATATTCTTTACATCAAGTTCCGTCCTCGGATCTCTATGGAGTGCAGGTTAAAATTCGTATCCAAATAATATTAACAAAATATAAAATAAAATATTTTTTTATACATAATCAACTCATTTTTTACAAAACAGAGATCAAACCTCAAATGTAGCTGTAAAATATAATACAGTGGCAAAACACATATAAAGCAGTAGAAAGTAATACAGCATTTTCATTTTGTTGGTTTGAAGTTGTAATATTGTTCACATAAAATTGACATTGTCATCATAATTATCATCATTCATGTATGAACCATAAACAAAAAAAGTTTTATCTCAAAAGCAAAGAAAATAGGGGAGTATTACTGCACATTTATCCCACCAGAGTACAGCACTGCATGTTAGGTACAGAAAGGCTTTGCCGCCTTTTACTATGTCGAATAAAACATTTATTTTAGAGTACTTTATTAATCCTTTCATTATGTAAGCATTCGTTTGTGAAAATATACAACAATGTAGCATATTCGGGTGCCGAAATAATGGGAAAAATCGTTTTCCATAAGATATAAAACTTCCAAACCTACGGGATACGCATCACGCTGTAAAATTTTCAAGCCAGTAAACGGTCGAAAATAAGCTCAGAACACTTCACACGAAGACTTGGAAATATGGATTTCATACAGGTAAGATCTTCAGTCAAAATCAAGTTTATATCAGTTTATGACCACAGTTGACAAAATAATGCATATTGGCGCTTTTTGTGTACCTTAGTTGTACCGGTAGCGCCATCTGCGCTGAGCTTTGCGTAATATTATACCCCCTCTTATACAAAATCTTTATTTATACTCATAGACAACGGACGAGTGTAACCAAAAGCATAGATTTAGAAAGGTACCCGCGCGCGGGACCATATTATACCTACGTAGAAGAATTTCATACAAGCTCGGCTCAATCAGTTTTAATTGTTACCTAGTTAAATAGCTAATTGCTTGGTATACATGATGTATCTTATAGAAATGTCTTAAAGATTCATGTTTAGGAAATAAGTTTTAAACGTATTTTAATATACACATTTAAAGCGCCCACGCCTTTGTGATGTTGTGTTAAGAAATCATCGGGATAATTATAGACTATGTTTACACCCTTCTAAAACGGCATTACTCAGTAAAAGTATTGTATGTATGGCACCTAAAATTTATAACAAAATTGCACAACAAATTAAAGATCAGAATTTAGATTTATTTAAAAAGCACCTCAGGTCCTTGCTGATTGATAAATGTTATTATAATTTGAACGATTATTTAATGATAGATTTAGATGAAATTGAGTTAATTTCGTTACTTTTATTTATTCGATTTTGTTTGTGGAATGATAGCATGCTCTCCATTTAAATTTGCATACCCGTAGACCGTGAAACATGTAGGATTAAGCTTTTCTTTTAACACCACATTGTAAAAAATGTAAACTAATGTTTTTGCAAATAAATAATCTTTGTCTTTGAAAAGCAATAATTGCTTTACTAATGTACTTATTCAACATAGAACAACAATTTACGATACTAATCTAGATTAGGTTTTTAAGTACCTACTTAAACTTAATTTATAATCAAATTAAGGTTTTCACTTTCACGTATAGATCTACGACGGAAAAGCATTTGGATGAATAGGTGTGGATTTTGCGATTGAAGATCGGTCGCCCGGAACATCTTCCGTTCGTAATTTATCTCTACACAACATAGTAAATGTTTACTACCTAACCTAAAATTGTGTTGGTAAATTTGACATCAGGAAAATTGAAGTTTCTCATAATGTTATCATATAAATTAATTTGATAATATTTCGATTACTTAATGTCAGAAATTTTCTTATTTGTGCTAATATAACATAAATTATTATATAAAGCCCAGCTCAGTTGGCCATCTGTATGCCTAAAGGTCACAAAAAACAGCGCGCCGACATTGCTATCCTTGCCAACCGTTGCGTGTGGTTAATAACTAAAGTACTCGGTAATTTGTGTTGGTTTTTACAAATGTCGATAAAACGTTGTAACGTTAATTTGTTATAACATTTTACACGTTCTATTATGATCGAAAATAGAAAAACGTAGCACTGGTATTGATTTAAAAACAATTTAAGAAAAATGTTTTTTAAAGCGGGAATAAAAATAAATTATACGAATAACTTCCGAATAACTTAAAATAACTTTTAGGCATTGTAACAATAAATCTTAAAAAAAGGTATTTAAAGGCACAAAAGAGGAAACGAAAGTCGTACGACTATGATTCTGATTTGCAGTCGTTCAGTAAATGATGATTTGAGTGTAAATATAACAAGTGGGCCAACGTGGCCAGGAAGCCAACGTGAGTGATTCTACCGTCCGGGCGCTTGCACCGATTTATGACAGGTGTGGAATAAAAAATAACAGGGATCGAGTGGCCCAATGTTGCCAAATACCATTCTATGTAACTCATTCAGATTCTTTCCTTTTTTCCATCTTGTCATTCGATTATAATACTATCTGAACATATAGAAGTCGTCGACCTCTCTTGATTTTGTTACTTTACAATTAATAAATTCCTTTACAAATACCACTAGGTGGCGGTAGGTCATGTCAAATGCCTTTAGGCGACTTGAATAAAATCTGACATCAGTGTTAGCAATAGCACACTCGATATAAATTAATGAACTTCAAATTTTTTTTGTGACTAGCTTTTGCCCACGTATTCGGCGGCGTGCATTTTTCTTAGATAAAAAGAATACCATGTTCTCCATACAAAGATCTGAAATATGTCCCATACGTGTCAAAGGTAGTAACGCAAATGTCATGCAGCCATGGAACACTACAAATAAGCTACGGAAACTTCATTTTATTATAATAACTGGTAAGTGTCTACAAAGAATTATCATATTGTAATACAACAGGCAAGGCTGAAACGGAAACATATCTAAGTGATGTAGTATTCTAAGTATCGCATGTTAATCTGAACGCCTGTCTTCCATTACCGCACATGCAATGTACATTCACGTAGGCGTCATAATATATAAATACACGCTATTATGTATTTTAAACGTGTAATTAACATTGTAATTAAAATGTTCTTAATTTTGGAGCTGAAAAACTATTCTAAAAATATATGTCGTAAAAATATATCAATGACCGACTATGTTCAAATTTTACTAAGAACATTACAATTTTAAATGAAACCAAATCCTATTTCGTTTTAAGTATGCGAAAGAGCTATTACATTTCTTTTTGCGTCCCGTTTATTTTGAGCTGGCAACACTGGGTCCTCTGTCCAAACGACCATTCCATGCTAATGGCAGTAGTGCTTACAACAGGATTACACGTAAATGTAAGCATGGTTTGCCCACTTGTTTCTCAATTTTAACGGACGCTTCAGAGAATATTTACTATTTGATTAAAAGAAACGAAATAGTTTAGTGAGATGGTCACCATCATCATATCGAGTGTTTTATAACACTACTGGTATCAGATTTTATTCAAGTCGCCTAAAGGCAACTGACGTTTACGACTACTTGGCCCGCTATCTAATGACAGGTAGGAGGATACAAACTGTATTGAACTAAACTGTACACAATTTTACTTCTTATTACGCATATTTTTTGAATAGATACTATAATGAATGCAATAAATTTCATGTTCCTCTTTTCAGATATATTTTGCTTATAATTCTATTGTATTCTCAGTGGACTTCTTGTGGCTGATATATGATGATATGGGGTCGATGTCGAAAAATGATTTTATTAAAGCCAATATACCATAACTTAGATTAATATATTATGTCACAATATGGACTGTTCTGCTTGAGATACATAATTAAGTTTTATTTTATAACTTGAGAGTGAGTTGCAAGAGTTAAGTTTAACTTTGATTTTAATTTGCGTAGAAAAACGTAAAGTACTCCATTTTATTATGTTTATTTTGTACAGTGATCAGTGACAAAAAATAAATCGTTTAACGGTTAAAACGATGTTATTTTTTAAATTCGGAACAAGCCAGATTATTTTCCGTTGATTGGCGCAGCGATATTGGCGATGAAACATGGCGTAGTTTGGCTAACTCCGAGCTGCGCGAGGGACACTGGCTCTCAGTCTAATTTATGAGAAAGGCGCAAATAAAATGTACATAACAGGCCAGCGAATACTATGGAAAATCGCACATAACCTCGTGTGATAGTCATAAAATAATAGTGGCAATTGGAACTAAATATTATAAAGTTTTTTATTTCTCAGAAATATCCGTTCACTGGTATTATTTGATAGGGTATTAGAAAAGAAGAAATTAAACCATTTGCGATGTGAAGGAACTGGACCAACAAGACAGATCTAGCTCTTAAATTCCGATGATGTGTTTTTTACAAAATCATAGGCTCGCAAAGCAAACTTGTTTCTTTTTTTAGTTGTAATCTCAAATGACTAGGCCTCTTTAATGTTGAAGATTTCTATAAAATCCAATGCTACTCCAACGAGTATAGACAACTCTATAGCACAGAAAATCATAAAGATAAACCTTGATTCATAAAAAACTGTACTTTGTGATTCATTAACGCTAGTAAAGCCTCGGGCGAGTGTATATTTTATCTTAGTTATTAATTGTCAATAACAATAAAAACACTACATGATTTTTACTCCTCACATTGTCGTCATTAGTGCCACGGAAACACAAAAACTTACGAGGTACTAAATTATAGAGAGAATGATAAATGATACCATTGACCATCGATCGCAACGTGAACATGACATGACGCAAACCAACCATTAAGAAAAGGCATACAAAATTAACAAGCTATATAACTTTCAATGTATTTTCTAATTATTGACAATTTTGGTCATGAAAAAAATAAATGGTTGAAATAAAAAAAAAGTAAAAAACTAAAAATAGTGTGTAAACATTTAAATGTGTTGTTTACAATTGTTGTTTAATTCTATGTAAATATTGTTTTTAAAAATGTAAAAAAATTATAATGCTATAAATAAGCACATAGTTAACATGAAATGGTATTATTTGGATTGATTAATAAGCTTCGGTTGTATCAGTGTGTTTTGAAATTAACTTTAACCTGCGAAGCGCATAGTATGCCTTTTTATCTAAACCAAGGGCGGCGCGCAAGTTAAAATTAACGTGAAAAATTTAATGGTGCAAGCCACCCTAACTCACGTCATGTAAGTAGACTACGTTCTCTGGTACCTGTAGTACTTGCTTAACAAACTAATACTTGATGAATAATATAATGTTACTAAAATGTTGTTTTGGCTTAGTGTAACATATAACTGTAAATTAATACTAATTAGGTTCGAACTGAATTAACCAGAATAAGTTATCCAAATATGACCAAGAATGTTGAAACACAATTAGGGTGGCATCCATAAACGACAAAGTCTTACAAAATCGTGTTCCATTTTACGAGGTAAACGACAGGACATCACGCTGGCCGAACATGTCTTTCGGGGGGAATTATGAAAATATCAGGACGATAACAGGCAGGAGGCGGTCACCGAAATTTGCTCCTCAATAAGGGTGGATGACAAACGAGCGACCCGGTGACTCGGCGGAACTAACAAAATAGATGCTGCCTCCCGGGCGAAAGCCATCCTGACTCACGTTGTCTCTTTTCTATAAATCTTGAATGTCGCGAAGGTTATAAGCGGTTGTGGATTTATCAATATCTATAGGTTTGTCTGCCTTGCTTTCATATATCCTGTTTCATATTACAACAATAAAAAAACTGAAGATTTTGTTGAAAATAAAGCATTACATTTTAATGCCAATGAGAAATGTTATACAAAATTGGCTGCTTGAGTACCTATAAAGATAGGATATTTTATTTCAGTGTTTTATATAAAGATCCTTATTCTGTTTATATCATATATATCTCAGGAAAAAGTAAATGAATAAAAAATCTCATCATAGGCATCCTTTACCCGTTGCTCCAACATGAAATGATATTTTCATGTAAGTCTTGTGGCCACATCTCTCTCGGGTCCCGAAGTTACGGTCACGTTTTGAGAATGTATTTTTACTATTAGCTTTGTGACCCGCCATTCGAACCTTTCTCGCTAAATTGGAAATCTTTTGGGTTGAATTCACAACAAACTCGTGTGATCACTTACGCCTATCGCAGCTTTCATTCAAATGAGAAATGTTTCATTTGAAACTATTTGAGGTGTGATAATTCATTTGGGTACTGTCGCCAAGTGGAATGTATAAAATATATAGGATAGGATTATATCGTTTTTTTTTTGTTGGTTTAGTCTACTTTGAAGTTATAATATTTAGACAGATAGCTAACCTATCAAAATGTGGTTAGGTGAATAATTTTGCGAATGACTACTTATGTAGCGGGTGAGTTGCACCGTTAAATTTGATGTTGATTTTAACCAGCGCGCCGCTGAGTTTGGGCTTTGGACAAATTGCGTACTTTGCGTTTTTCTGCGTACGACTTCAAAGTTGATGATGCAACTTACCCTAATTATTTGTACCTACAAATTATTCCGGACTGCAATGAGACCGACTCCCAGAACTGAGACCTATGGTATTATTGACACGTAAACCTCTTCGACTCATCGACTTCGTGCGCAATATATGTCACCCCCTTTGGCTCGGAACGCGCACACATTTGAATCGCGCTACTAAATAAAGAAGTCTGTTATTTTTTGCTTTCCCTTTCTGTGTCATGTAGTGTCTATGGAAGAAAAAAGAGACAATAAACTGCTTTTTAATTTGATACTATAAACTACCATACGTTCAGCAACAGAAGTTCGAGAAAAAAAATAATCCGAATTTCAGCTTTATATTTCAAATATTTTTAACGAAAGTTTTGTTTAATATTAAGCGATTATTTTCGTTTTGACATAAAAAAAACAAATGATATAGTCTTAATAACTATGTATTTGTCAACAAAACTGAACATATTTTTCAAAGTATAGATAAGTAATATTTTAGTTATCGTTATTTTTGAACGTGAAAGTACTAGTCAGCGCACTTTTTGACAAGTCACAAACTGTATTACAAAGTATATTTGACATTTTAACGCTTTTGTAAAAGTATTTTTTTAGAATACCTTGTTTAATTAGAATAACTCCCATGAAGTTTCAACAATTATATTTGCCTAAAAAAAATACAATAATTATATAATTATACTTTTGCAAGTCAATATTTTTTTTCGAAATTCCACCATGACAGCTTCTGAGCGAAAGTATGTAAAGTTAAACGTAATCTCTCCGAGCGTAAGATTTTAATTGAAAATCTCGTCAATTAAAGTCACCTGTACAATAAATTTTTTATTGTCCATTGACAACGTATTTGTTGAGATGATATAGGTTTTAAAAATAGATGCCTTGAACGTGAAAATGCAATGCGTTCAGAATTGAAATGTTTTGTTAACAAAGAGTAACCAGACGCTCATTGTTACCAATAGGACTCGGTACTGATTTAACTGCATTCGTTTTGATTTGTATTGTAGTCAAAACCGGACCAGCTCAGAAGAAATTGCTATTTTCTATTTACATTTGTACTTAGACATATTTCATTTATTTTCGGTTGGAACGGGATAGAATACAGAGACACAGATTTTAAAATGTTTTGAAAACAATTTCATGCTCCATATGGATGTATGTTTTCAAAATGAAATGAAATAAAATCTGTGTCCCGGGGCCCTGGCTCTCTCCTCTAATGGTATATATACTGTAGCACACTTTACTAATTATAGTTCTCACACTTTCTCTCTCTCTCTCTCATCTGAGCGCTTTCCTGGTTTCTTTTGCAGCCATTGAACGACGGAGCCCAGGGTCCGGTTGGTACTTTTTCGTCTCCACTTTGTACAGTCGTCGGCAGCCCTACGTGTCATGCCATTGGCACCTATATCATCTTAAGTTCTCACACTCATTGGAGCATATTCCTGATTCCTTACTTGTTGTAGAGCGTCGGAGCCAGGGTCCTTCTTTGTTACTGTATGGTTCGGAGTATTTATATGATCAAATGATGCTCATGCATGCAAAGATTTTAAACAAAATGAGTAGGTAGTGCCTAAATAGAGTACAAATGTTATTTTCAGGATATGAAAAAATTCTACCTAGAAGGTAATACGCCTCACATTAGTTGCCGTCGGTATCCTCATATATTTGGTTTGATAGAGTGTCTTTCCAACGCGCAACCCTTTCACATATATCAAGTTAAATGATTCTCTTAGTCGAAAATATACTCGATCTGGGCACGAAAGGCAGAAAACATGCGCTCACTCTTTTCCTTTCGTTTATATAGCCTCGGCCTACCCTCAATCCAGCCTCCCCTACCCCATTCTGTGGTCACATTACTTAATACAATGAACTTTTTCACCCAACCGAGGGATGAATTCTTTTCGGCAGATTATTTTTTTATATAGACGGCAACTTTAGCCGAATCTGTTTAATCTAACTTTGTCCTACAAATTTAATTAAAAGAAATACCTTCAGCTTAAATAAAAATAACATATACTTATACTTATCCAATTTATAAAAGAAAACTACACGTCTTCTTGCAATAGTTTTTATTCTATTCTGTATTGTTTACAAATGTTAATTAACAGTTTAAATACGTCTACTATAATATAGTTATACACAACCCTTTTTTAACTACGCTTTAACGACTGAAATTTAAAAAAATAATTAATTAGGTCGACTTCCGCGGTCCCTAACCAAAAGGGCTGTGAATCTGGTACCAGCTTAAAATATATTTTTTATGCACAAACAATCGAAACAAATACTGTAAAAAGATTTTAAGCCGACAAAAAAATCACAATAAATCGGGATTAAATAATTATATTTACATCCAATATTTACACACCTATAGCTATATATACAATCGATCGATTATTTTTCTTAGAACAAGAATTGTGAATTCACATTAATCTATCAATTACAAATGTTAAATATGAGCTAGATCATTCAGAAAACTTTATTTTACATTTTTACTCGTCCACGACAAAGAAATCAAGCGTGATAACACCAGTTAGTAAGCTACAAAAGATATCAGAAATGTCGAAAATAGTAGAACGATAATAAAATGCCCTAAAGGCCGTATGTCTCTTGACATTTTCTTCCGTCCGTTTAGTAAGGAGTCGTAAATTTGTTTGTCCCGCCTTTTCGACATAAGTACAAGGACGAGTGCTGAATAAAAACAACTGGCTTGGAGATTGTTTCTTGCCGATCTGGCTCGACTGAAATCGGAACAGCTAGATGCCACCGTAAATTGTAAATACAGTTTGTAACTTCGCTCAATTGTGAACTGCAAAAACCGTTTTCAACTAGCCACTTTCTAACTAGTCAAATCAGATACTTTTCTAACTGTCAAAACAAAAGTAGTTGTATGACAGCGATGTGTTATGACGTCACGATTTTGGAGTTTTCACATTCTTATTAAACTTTAATTAATATGATATAAACGAGTTAATGAATAAGTTTTAAATTAATTAAAAAGTGATAAATTTAAAACGACATAATTTTATCTTTTTTCAGACATTAGAATATAACACTTTATGCATTTTCTACCTACATGCATTTTCTATCTGGTCAAGTAGCCCAATTGTAAACGGTTTTTAATGCACTAGTTCTCTTTAGTTTATCAAATTGAGACGTAACGCAAATGATATTTTATATTGTTTGCAATAAATGCGTGATTCATTCTTAACTTTTCAACAATGTGCATATCTGTAGCTCGCCCCGGGATCCAATCCCGTAAAAATAATTATTCAATACCAAATATTAAATAACAACATGAAGTATATACTTACTTCATAACTGTTTTTTTGGTGTCAACACACCAGTCGTATTAAGTACGCTAACAAATTGATTTAAGAAAACTTTTCCACTTTAAACTTTTCTAATCTCATTAGCTTTGGAAGGAGCAATAATAATGCGTACTTATAGTCCTATAGAAAAGGCAAAAATATTTAATTTTTATACAAACAATTTTTTATATACTTTTTCTCCGAAATAGTTTATTATTAAAATAATTAATTTTCTTTACATAAAATCATTAATCCAACATCAATCTTCGTAATTAAATTTACTGATATTAATAAGTTTATGGACTTCAATTTGTTAATACTTTGGGTACTAGGTACCGTAAAAATCAATCAATTATCAGAAAATTTCATATTCTCCTATATGTGGCGTCCCGGTGGGTAATATAATATCGTTACGTCGATGTCATCAAATATATTTTTTATAGAAATGTCTTTGACAAAATTGATATTATTTGGTCGTTCTAATTTTATAAATGATGGCGTTGATTAATTATGACTCAACTTGTTTGAAAAATATATAGGCTTGATTGTGTACAAACAACATTTTAAACATTTTATTTAAATATAAGTATTTGTGATCTTGCAACAATCATTATAAAAACACATAATAAACTACAGAGTTCTCATGTATGACAGTACCAAAAAATATCTATCTACAGTAAGAGAAAGCCTCATCAGTTATCTTGCTGAGACATTTTTATTAGTTAGTGAAAACTAGCTGGTTACCAAATTCTAGTAAACCGTACAGTGAATGTCCGTGAAATAGAACTTTTGCAAATTTAGACACAAAATCGACCAATCATATCGTAAAAATATAACTTTTCTGTCAAATAAATCTTAACTTGTCTAGGACCAAAATGGTCTCTAACTGGATGGAATGAGTGTCGATCACCACAGACCAAACAATAACCAATCGTTCGCCCGTGACCGATTGTCTATCAGATTCCGAGAAACGACCAGCTCCATGTATTTTTGGATCAGGAGGTTTTGGAAACTAAATGTTCTTGTGAGCACATTGACTGTGGTTCAGTATCGAAGTCTGTATTAATAGTCACTTTGAACACATAACTACATGTACGTACATACAGTAAACAGCGCATTTAACTACCAAAAATTACTGAAAATTCGATTTTACTGCCACTGTTGCAAGATTCATGCGGGGTAATATGACTTGACTACGATTTAACAGGAATTTAACCTTTTTTATTTTGGAAATATTGAGATAAAATGTACCCTATGTCACTTAAGAATTATGCAGCTTCCTACTGGTGAAAAATTTTAGAAATCAGTTGAGTAGTTCCTTTACACACAAACTTTACAAGCACTTTCTCTGTATGATATACATGTCAGTGTTAGATACGTGTACTGTATGCGTAGTGCGACTTTGCTATTTACATCTCACCATCATCGAGTTGATTCGAAGTGAGCCAATTACAGTGCGTTATTGTGGCGCAAGAATAACCAAACCGCAATGTGATTGGTTCGCTGCGTCTCACTTCGAATCGAATCGATAGTGAGATAAGAAATACAAACCTGCACCTCGCGCTCTGTATAACAAACGTCACGTTTCATGCGATCGTTCAAACTCCACTCTTATTGTGACTATTACGTCTGCTACGTCGCAAGTAACATCAGCTTACCGAAAACTTATTTATCTAATATATTAGTTAATTAAAAAAGAAAACGATTCGTGTTTATTTTCTTTAATATAGTACATTTAGTCTGTATTCGTTACATCTTGGTAAATGCATACAAATACCAATACCGCGGGAAGAGAAACTTCTCGAGAGTTACTTCTGATAACTCGCAAAAGTTTAATGATAGGAAAGCACGTAGCAATTTCTCAGCGGAACATATTTCTTCTCTGTCAAAATTATACGAAACACAAGGTACGCAGCGAAGTTTGGATTTTGATGGTGAAATATTGAAATACTTAAGTTTCAACAAACGCGTGCGCTACCTCTTGCTTTAACAACAACTTTTTCCAAGTAATAATCAAAAGATGACTGAAGTATTTTTTTTCCTGTTTATCTTCAATACAGTCAATATTAAACTATTATTTGCATAAAATAGGGTAGACGCAGAGGTAGATTATGAAATTTACACAGCACGCATAAAAATGTTTTTGAAGATTATTGAAATAAGTAATTTGTGTCTTCAAATACGAATTCTCATAATATATACCTACTCAGACAGAAAATTATATTAAAGTAGACGTAGCATAATGTTAAATAAGATAAAACGCATGTAGGTCATTATATGACTAGTTTATCTTGGTAGGAGATTCTACTCTCGCCAAATGTTTGCGCATCTTGATCGAAGGCAAATAACGTGGTAAAGAGAGCAACTGCGGGATTATCCACCATTACATAGATAAGGTTGCTTAGATTCAATGTTGGTTTATACCAGATTGGGAAGATCGGTTTGTTCGCGTAATCCTAATCTCCCCCTAGAAAACGCTCGCGCTCATATAACGTCTGTTTTTATTAATTAGGTATCTACTCCATTCGATACAGTTCGAAAATAATATAGTTCGTTATTGCAGTCCTTTATTCTATTGAAATTACTTCAAATAATATTTTACCGGTATTCCAGATGGAAATTAATACATATTTAATTGAGTTTTTATTCTCTAGTTGCTGGTTACTGCTTCAAGTGAGAATAAAATTTAATATCATATTAATATCATGTAAATAAATCGAACAGAATCAAAATAATAATAAAACACAAATATTAAGTTAGATTTATTTTGCAAATAAAAAAATAAAACGTTTTTAAATCAAATTTAGTTATTAATATTAATAATAACCTTGTCAAAAATCTCCAATAACGCCATTTTTTGAATAATATAAATGAAAACTATCTAGTTTTCAAAACATATATAAAATATACAGATGAAATGCATGGGGTGAATGGGTGTGGAACTTATTAGATGAAGACGAGCGCAGTTGCTGAAAAAACAAAGGATATTCAGCTGGAGATAATCTCGCAACGGGCGATCGTAACATAAACGCTCGCTAATGCTATTAAACCATTTCTAAATTCTGATAACAAGTCATGCAAGGATTCATCTTAAAAATAAAATTTTGGAAGCGTAAATTGACAACGTTTTAATAATTTTCGACTTAATTGTTTCAAATTAGAATTTTACAAAAATCTATTCTCGTTGTATTTAATACTTCGACATAACAGAACGACATTACTTATAATTACCTAATATTGTAAATGTACAATTCTTCCTTGTTTAGAACGATTGGGAAGATTCTATTTGGCTGAAAATTGGTCATCTTAAAGACAGCCTTAGAGTTGAGCAAGCCGTGATAATGTCAACTATTTGGTTTGCAGACAGAATGGTGATGAGCAGAGTGGCTGTGGAGATCCAAGGCGCAATGATTGGTATTATGAAGAGCATCCAAGTGTTCGGTTGGTGGAAGGTGGTGATGAGGCAGACGGTGCTGAGGATGGCCCGGTCGAAGCGAGGGGGCGTTGACCCCGAGCTCTGCATGGCCGCCGGACGCTCCCCGCTTAGCACGTGGACAATCACCGAGGCAGACTCTGTTGGACATTTCGTTTCAATTTAATATACACTTACACGCGAGTTACGAGTAAGCCACTATAAATTATACACCAAAACTTCCTCTAGAATCATTGTCATATATACTAGTTGTTCGCCGCGAACTTAGACCTTGCGAATACAATACATTTTTACAAAATTGTGAACACTTCAAAAATTATTTAACCGATTTTGTCACTCCACGGACTTAAACATTCTATTGACAGATCCTATATACCTTATAAATTTCATCAAAATCAGACCAACAGTTCGAAACGCGATGAGCGTTACAAACATCCATACATATAAAAATTATTTTTCCCAAATTGATTTGTAGACAATTAAAAAAACCTGCAACAAAATTCGTAGTTGCGTAGTGTTAAAGATCTATGGCGACAGCGGGAAGTGACTTATGTATTATGTATTTGAAGTAAATATTGAGATATAGGTACTAAACGGTTTGGCATAAAAATAGGCTGAATGCTCGATAAATAGAAACCCTTTTTTTGAAAGCTAGATGATAAAAATTGCATTAATTTCATCATCATCATTATATTCTGTATGTATTGTTTTTCCCTTATTGATGTAATAAAGGATGCCCCGTGTTTGGTGTGAAGGTTTGATTGGCAGAAAATGACGTATGGCAATAATTTCAACTTTTGTTGACTTCTTATTTAATGAAGTTTATATAAATACATAATATGTATTTGTTCCTCAAAATTTCAAAACGTGGTTATTGACAATTTTTACCACACATATAAGAATATTACATGTACTTATTTATCTGTGTTAATATTACATGTACTTATTTTTACCACTAAATGTGTGTAGACACGTAAAGTGATACGTGCTTACGTGCAGTCTAATCAAAACACGTCATTAAAAATCAATTTGTGTGTGTTTTGTGTAGGTAGTAACCAAACCAGCTTTCAAAAAAATCAATACGCAATTTTACACTGGTATTAAGATATCCTGTCTATATAAATCCAAGGAATTTAAGTAAGCTTGAAATCAGAAAAGCAAGATTGGAAGAAATAAACAAGGAAAACCATTACGAATTTCTACAGAAATACAATTTATGCCGAAAATGTAAAATTTATTATTAAATTTTGAAAAATAGCTTTCATTTTTTATTTTTCGATAACAGTCAATGACCATTTAGAATCTTTCGATTTATTCTTTAGATTTTGATTACAATTAAGCAGATTTTCAAATGATTTGATAAAACCGGTAACAAATTTATCGCTTCAATACATTATCGAAACGGTTTCGGTGTCAGCTGTTCCATATTTGGTAATTATATTTATGAGATTTGTAACGGCGATAGGCATAATGTGAAATATCTGCCTGTTCCATGCAATTAATTTGTTATTGAATTTATTTATTGGCTCATAAATGTTAGGTAACTTATCCAAACAGAGCGATATTGTTATAACATATTTAATTTAGCTGTTTAATCTTAACCGTATAGGTATGTAATATTTTAATTTAGTTTGTTCAATCTAGATGGCGCTGTTCGAAATTAGAACTCGACATGGTTTCGTTTTTGCTATATACCTATGTGTAAAGATACAATGATAATAAATGTCTACGTTCCGGGAGTTTTGGCTTTGATTCAGATCACCCAGGCTCGGTATACCTTTGGCCAAGGGTCCCTACGAGTCGGATCGATTTTTGAAGAAATATGCACTTGGCAGTTCCTAAGTAATAAATAGTGTGAAGTGGCGCTAGTGGTGAAGCAAAGTGAAAATGCAATGAAGTAGTAAGTGATGCAAGAAAAACTGTAAGTACATTTGATTAGTAAAAAATTCAAGTAAATTAGGACTTGTAAAATTTTCAAGGCGTAGATTCTAGGACTTAGAATAATTCGAGAAAAAGTGACGAGACGAGGAATCTATGCCGGATTTCATAGCGGTGGTAAACAAATCTAAACACTTAGAAAATTTTCGAAACTAAAATTTTGGACTTAGAAAATTTTTGAAGAAAAATAGTTAAAGTATAAAATTGAATACTTTAACCATGGAAGGCTCTATAAAAGTAATGAAACACTTGTATAGTCAGATAGAAAAAGGAAAAAGTAATTTTAAAAAGTCTCCGAAGGAAAGAATCACCGAATCGTATGTGTCGACGCGTTTGGAAAGTTTAGAAACAATTATAGAGAAGTTTTCAGAGAAGCATGAATACATCATAGCTACATATAAAGAGAAAGAAGTTGAAACTTATATAGAAAGTGATATTTACAATATGGGCTATGAAATGTATATTAATTATAAAACAGAGTTAAAATCTGCGCTGAAAATGTTGTCTCCAAGTACGTCACGTGCGACGCCGTCGTTGTCTGAGAGCACGGATAAGAATAAGGATTGTCCGATTGTTAGACTACCGAAGATAACTATACCGATTTTCACCGGTAAATACACAGAGTGGTCATCATTCAAGCATCTGTTCCAGTCTCTTATTCATAACAACTCCTCACTCGATGACGTTCAGCGACTACATTATCTGAAGACGCAAGTAAGAGGAGAAGCTGAACAGTTAATCAAATACATTCCTATTACGCATGATAATTATAAAAAGTGTTGGAAATTGTTGCAAAATAGGTTTGATAATAAGAGGTATTTATCTAATTGTATTCTTAAGCGTTTGTTTAACCTAAAGCCTATGAATTATGAGTCTTCTCAAGCTTTAAAAGATTTAATCGATACGACAACTGATTGTATTCATGAATTAACTAACTTGGAAATTAAAGTCGACACTTGGGATGTAATTATAATTTATATAATTAGTCAGAAATTGGACGCTGAAACTAGAAAACAGTGGGAAATCCATGTTAATAATTGCGGTGAGGATTTGCCTTCTTTCCTTTTGTTCAAAGACTTTATAGAGTCACGTTATCGCGCGTTAGAGTTTGTTGAGCCCACTAAAAACAAGCCTAAGTTAAATCTTAATCACATACAACCAAAAGTCCTGCACACTACTTCAACTTCAACCTGCCCTCATTGTAATGATGAACATAAGATCTATTCGTGTAGTAAGTTTGTTAGTGAAGACGTATCTAGTCGTCAGAATATTGTTAAAAATCTTGGACTTTGTTTTAATTGTCTCGGCAGCGGCCACTCAGGGAAGGCTTGCCGTGGCAATACGAGATGCCGTCTATGTAAAAGAAAACACCACACACTTCTTCATGGAAACAATACATTCACAGTTGCGGTAGCTACCGAGCAGTCAGGGATTGAGCAAAGTCAACCGGAACCGTCCACTGAGACGAGCGAGACCACAAGTATTGTAAGCCATTTTGTGACAGGAATGGGGTCAACTCAAACCCTATTAGCCACAGCCCTGGTAAAGGCTGAGTCCAAAAATGGTTCTCCTCTGATATTAAGAGCTCTGCTAGACCAAGGGTCTCAAGCATCTTTTATATCAGAAGCAGCCGTACAGTTGTTACGACTGAATAAGATTGCTGAGGCAAGCAATATATCAGGTTTAGGCGGTGGTCTGAGCGGCTTAACCTCAAAATATGTGGTTAAGGTCAAGATTCAGTCGCTCTACGATCCAACCTTTAAGTTGCAAGTGAAAGCACATGTTCTTCAAACGGTGACCACTGTGTTACCACAAAAGAAGTTCAGGCCAACTACTTGGACTGAGCTTGGCCGCATTAGTTTGGCTGATCCACAGTATAATTCGCCTAATAGAATCGATGTTCTGTTAGGCTCCGAGGTGTATTGTGCTGTCCTGAAACAAGGGTTGATTAAAAGCCCTAATGGTTTGGTTATTGCTCAGGATACTCACCTTGGATGGGTGTTGTCGGGTCAAGTTGACGGCTATGATGGAGAACAAGCTGCATGTCATAACATTGTTATGAGCTTTCATGTTAATTTAGAAGATAACGAACTTCTCAAGAAATTTTGGGAGATTGAAGATGAACCTAGTCCAAAGAAACGTATATTGACTGCGGAAGAACAGGATTGCGAAAATCATTTCAACATGACAACCCGTAGAGATGAGACTGGTCGTTATGTGGTAGAATTACCTTTTCGTCCAAATGCTCGTAGAGACTACGGTGATACTAGGTCAGTCGCTGTAAAACGCTTGTTTAGTCTGGAAAAGAGATTAGATAAGAACAGTCAAATGAAAGAGAATTATTCTCAAGTAATAGAAGAATATTTGGAACTTGGGCATATGGAGAAGGTTCACGATAAGTCATCGACCATAGAAAGTAAAGTATGGTTACCTCATCATGCTGTTGTTCGGTTGGACAGAAGTACGACTAAAACTAGAGTGGTTTTTAATACAGCCGATCGAAGCGCTAATGGATTATCGTTAAATGATACGTTGATGGTGGGTCCAACGCTTCAAATGGATTTACGTCATTTGATCATGCGTTGGCGTTCTCATCCCATATGTCTCACAGCCGATATCGTTAAAATGTATCGGAAAATTAAAGTGGCTGAAAAACATACAGATTTTCAGAGGATTGTATGGCGATCGGAAGATGGAGTTATACAAGACTATCGTCTTTTAACTGTCACTTTCGGCACCTCATGTGCTCCTTATTTAGCTGTAAAGGCATTACAGCAAGTAGCTGTGGATGAAGGTCGTGGTTTCCCGAATGCGGCAAGTAGAGTTCTGACGGATTTCTACATGGACGATCTTCTCACCGGCGCTGAGACAGAAGAAGAGGCTTTTACAGTATATAAAGAAATGAATGAATTGCTAAGTAAGGGAGGATTCCAGTTACAAAAATGGACATGTAACCGAGTAGCTTTGTTTGGGGGAACTGAACTGGAAATGGAAAGGGAGCTAAAGGAAAATGATGTCACTAAAATAGTAGGTATTGCTTGGAATCGTCGCACGGATGAGTTTGGTTATAAACTAAAAATCTCTCCTGATGCTTCTGCTCCTGAAACTAAACGAGAAGTGATTAGTGAAATCTGTCGTTTGTATGATCCACTAAGGTGGATAGCTCCATGTATTATAACAACAAAGGTCTTTATCCAAAAACTATGGATTGCTGGATTGAGCTGGGATGATAAATTACCACCGGGGCTTATTCAAGAGTGGTATCAATATCGCAAGGAATTACTGAAGTTGGAATGTTATCACATTCCAAGGTGGGTCCATAGGAGAAATAGCGATATAAACATAGAGTTACACGGGTTTAGTGACGCTTCTAGCTCAGCCTATGCTGCAGTAGTTTATATCCGTTGTGTTACTGTGGATAATAATATTTATACTCACCTGGTAACTGCTAAGACGAAGGTGGCACCCATCAAGCAAATATCCATTCCGCTGTGCGCCGCGGTTCTGGTCACCAAGCTGCTCCTGGAAGTATCTGAAATTCTAAATATTGATAAGTCAGAGATACATGCCTGGACGGATTCGACAATAGTGTTGGCTTGGTTGGCGGACCATCCAAGTCGTTGGAAGACGTTTGTCGCCAACAGAACTTCAGAGATACTTACCTCATTAAATGCTACTCAGTGGTCGTACGTCCAGACTAAGGAAAATCCTGTTGACTGCGCGTCACGAGGTATTTCGCCATCAGAGTTATTAGAGCACAAGTTATGGAAGAATGGTCCAAGCTGGTTGCAGAGTAGCACAATACAGTATGTAAAACCACATTCTATTTGCACCAAGACAGAATTAGAAAAGCGCCAGATAAAAGTACATACTGGTTGTGTGGGAAACTGTGAAGAGATGGAAGATATTTATGAAAGATTTTGTAGCTTACGAAAACTAATAAGAGTAATTGCTTATTGCAGAAAAAATTTACGTTTGAAGAATGCTACTGCAAAAGAAACTAAATTTTTATCTTACCTTACTGCTAGGGAGATTCAGTCAGCTCTTCCATGTTGTATACTCCTTCATCAGCGTCACTGGTTTTCTGAATGGTCTATATTTCTGAGAAATAAAAATATTAATAGTAAAAGTAAAATATCTATGTTAACCTTTTATTCACACAGAAATGGATTATTCAAAATTGAAAATAGAATAAAGAAATCAGACTTACCTGATTGGAGAGAACATCCTTTGATTTTCCATAGATGGAAATCTAAAACTATACAACTGAGAACAGGTGATGTTTTATTAGTGTGCGAGGATAACTTAACTTGCCTCCCACAAAGTTTCTCTATGGCGAAGTTGAAAAAGTGCATACTGGAAAGCATAATTTACTCAGGATTGTAGCATTTTACAAAAATGTCGCTTATTCAACGTCCAATTTCAAAACTTTGCCCTTTACCTGTAAATAACGAGTAGGATTTACTCATGTCTAGTTATTAAATATTTATGTTTTCTTTATTTAAAGGTTCTTGTTTACATTATGTATGTATTGGTTTCTAACGTTAACATGAAATAGTTTAATTTTTATGCCAAGTGCTCCACAGTGTTTACAGTCCACTGATATGTTTTATATTGTTTGTTAACGATCATTTACATTCTGTTTGCTTATATACCGATGATTCTTTTGCATGCTAATTTGATGTGAGTAACAATTCAGTTTGTAAAGCTATTTTAGATGTTTTTTCAGTTTATTAAGGACCGATGGTCCTTGGTGGGCGATATGTTTAATCTTAACCGTATAGGTATGTAATATTTTAATTTAGTTTGTTCAATCTAGATGGCGCTGTTCGAAATTAGAACTCGACATGGTTTCGTTTTTGCTATATACCTATGTGTAAAGATACAATGATAATAAATGTCTACGTTCCGGGAGTTTTGGCTTTGATTCAGATCACCCAGGCTCGGTATACCTTTGGCCATTAGCTTTGTATTTGCTGTTTGTGGTAAGGAATATTGAGTAATTTTCAATCTTTTGTGTGTCCGACTGTTAAAAAAAGCTTTACTTAAGTTACATACAAAGTAAGCTACATACGAAACGTATGGGAAAATATGAGGAATGAATTAGAGAATATATAATGATTGTAGAGTACTCGTATAATAAATATCGTATAATAAATATTCGGTGTAGACTTTGAAATGAATATTTTTAAAATTCAATATTGTAGGTATCTATTTTTGTAGATTTCTCCCTCATTTTTGTGATAAAAGAAAGATTTCAGAGGTAATATCAGTTCAAATTATTACGAAACATGAATATAATGTATAAAAATGAGCATGAAGTTACTTACTAAATTTGATAACACTAGTAGCGGGTCACCCAACAGTGGGTCAATACAGGTTTAAAAAAATAAATACCAGAGCTGCTAGGTGCACACGTGTAGTTGCCAGAGTCATGCGGCGCTGCGCGTGCGATCAGTAGTCTGCTCGTGCGCGTGCGCTGCTCAGTCTCCACGCTGATGCCGCCGCGCTGCGCATAGTTAACCACTTGCTCCCCGCGGTACCAGTAGATGAAACTGGAACAAACAACTTTTCAGTATTTATAATAACCACAAGGAGAAATTCCACTCCACTACAGTCTAATTTACACGTAACTTCTTCTTGTGCTGTATTGCGCTTTACTACTAAGCTATGGAATAAACTTCCCTCAGCAGTGTTCCCTAATAGTTTCAACATTGGGGCTTTCAAGTAAAGAGTCGTGCTCGACCTGCATGCTCGTTTACCCAATGTACCATAAAAAAACAACATAGTTTTAGTCATAATAGGTAATACTGCTGACCTTATATAAATTGGGATAAGGGTAGGCGGACTAATCCTTAGTCTGTGACATAAAGATACACTTCTGGAGTGCCGCCTGTACTGGTATGGTCACGTCTTGTGAAAACCGATAAACCATATGAAGAATAGAAGAAAAATAGAAGGCTTTCTTCCCTTCTACGCAACGGATTATAAAAAAATTTACATACCAATAAAATTTACAAAACAATTCGCGTACAAAGTCTGACTTATCCCAGATATCGATTTCTTCCAGTCAACCAAGGTAGCAATCGGAAGAACGCCATGAGAGAGAGAGAATATTATGAATCGAATGTTTTAAAATTGATACCTACATTATTTATTTACTTCAGTAATATCTACAATAGTAGATCTACATTTACGACCAGCAATAGTATTGAATATCTCAAAGCCGATCAAACGTAATGTCTTATTATGGTCTAACGGTCATTAATCATACATAGCTACGTGGTAATCTAATTAACTAGTTGTGTGTTCTGTGTATCTCTGAATTCTGAGTTTGAATACATTGCTGTAACATATGACTCCTTTGTAAATTGTGCAAAAAAGAGTTCATATATCTATTTATCTATCCTGAAGACATAATTAGGTACCTACTTTACTAATCCATTTAACCATCTAGTTACAAACCAACCATCTCTACTGTCAAATAATATTAAAATTCTATTTTCCGGTGAAGGATAACATGGAAACCGGTGCACTAGTTGGCTATGTCATTTTCAAGAGTGTTTACGACAACTTTCCGCTAGATGGCGGTAGTTGTATAAGTCATGTCAGATGTATTTAGGCTGAATTAGCAATGAAACATTGGATAAAACATTATTTGTGTTGAAAGACAGAATTAACGTATTTTGAGGAAACCGTAACCAACAAAAATTCATTGGAAATTCGTTGCAAATAACATGCACTTGTCTGAATATTGTACATTGCCCAAATCCATTATGTGTAACTAATTTTATTCTAGATCTAATTTCGCAGAAACTAAATTGGTTAGATAACGTGGCGCGCCGCGTCTGTAGGTTTTAGAAGCTATTTCAGAAATTTACTAGCTAAACACTTAATTATTCATAACACTAACGATATTCTAAAATACTTTATGGTAGTAACTATAAATATATATTTTTATAGGAAAATATACTTATAGTTATGATGGGTCTACCGCTTCAGGCCACTTGGGTATTTTTTTAATTGAACAGTATTGCATAAAAATACAATTTGTAAAAGGACAATAAGCGAACTTAATTATAAAGACATTATCTAATCCCTTAGAGTCGTACAGATATTGCTATGTATACTTTTAGAGCCAGCAAGAAATACCTAATAGGCCATGATATTTAATTTCACACTCTAAATAACCAAAATATTATATTTTTATTTTCGTATACCTATTATTTATTTAGTTCAATTATATAAATTCCTCGTACAGTATAACATAAATACAAGTTTACTTGAAACTATTACAAATTAAAATCAGCCCCTTAAGGTTTCTGGCCCAAAATATTGATAATTAATTTGCTACTTATATTTCCACGCCATTTCGTTCGATTACTAAGATCTCTTTCATAAGAGTCATTATGAGTTTATATAGGTAGGATGTATATATAACTCACGAGGTGATCTAAATAAAAAATGTCATTTTGTGTCCTCACACAAGGCATATCATCCCATCGATATTCAAATTGAAGTCCCTCGCGGAAAGATCTCAAACACAGGGTCCCCATTAAATGGTGATAGGCAAAGAATGCCTCACTTAGGGACCCGTACCGACCCTTTTATCTGGAAATAAGCTTATCATGTTTATGGATGCGAAGACTAAATGTATAGACGCAGCTTGGTGTGAAAAGGTACACGATAACACACTCCCATTATAAGGTCGTAGGGCCTGAAAGATGGGTCACCTATTCACCAGCGCATTACGTGTTAAGTGCTCTTTTTCAATGAGACATCAATCGTCTTGCTAGATAAAAATAAACGACTCTAAAAATAGATATTCTTCTTTCGATGAGGTGTCATGTTTAGTCGCCTATTGGCTATTGACGTATGCACACAATGACTTGACATCCTACTAGTGTGCACGATTCCTCACGATGATCTTTATTTGTTATGTTCTGTATTTAGAGTTTCATTTCAAAACATAGATTTGTGGCGAAATATTGAAAACGTCTATAATAGTATCTGTGGTAAGAATACGTTAGTTTACAGATAAGTAAGATGTTTCATATAATTTTTTGTCTTAAATCCAGCAAGATACCCAGAAGCGTCCTAGTTCGGAATTCAAAGATTTAGGAATACGCGAAGATCGGAGTAAAAAAGACTGTTCATTTTGTAGCGTTGACAAGCCAAGAACAGAATTAGCTGGTCCATTTTCAAAGTCAAATACGTTTTGAGTTTATATGAGATGTGTGTTTGCTCACAGCACATGTAATTGTGAAATTATTCACTCATAAAGCTATATTGTAGCTGAAATTGGCAACATTGCGGCACTGTGTTAAATTGCCCGTACACTTTACTCGTTGTACAAACAATATTATGGAGAACAACCGGTTGACATATAAGTGCGAAATTTTTGTGTCGTCAATTTTTGAAATCGTAACAATATGAAACTAGTTGGCTTTAAATAACATTGAATATTAAAGAAAATATAAATAGAGTAAATATTTTATACTACCGCTGCCAACTTAAGGTTAACAGTTAACTATAAAATTGTTCCAGTACTAGAAGACTGATAATCCGTCTGGTGCTTGAACTGACGTCCACAAAGATAAATATTAATGATAAAAGTATTTATAATCTACAATTTAAAAAACATATACATTTTTTTATTAACCACGTAATGAATTTTTGTATAATACTTGAATTGCTTATAATACTTGTCGTCACTGAAAAGGCAAGAAAATATTCCAAGTTTTTCCATTAACATTTAAAGACACTTTTTCATTTCATTTACACCCACTTACGAAGGGTCATGATTGGAAATCAGCAGGCCTTAAAATGAGCGGAAACGTTATACTTTTTGAATGGTAGAGTTTCTCAGAGTTTACATGGCTTATTAGAAAACTAATTTTTAGCTTTCTTCGAAATTGATTGGGTATTATGTAAAGATTTTGAAATCGCATATTACGAAAGAAAAATGAGCTACAAAACAAATAATATTAATGAAAAAATTTTGAAATTCCGTTTCACGACAAAATAAACACGTTACTTTGGTGCACTTAGGAGCTAGACGTAATTCTTAAAAAATAAGAAAGAGCACAAAGAAAACATTATGGAACTGTTATACACGCGACGTCAGTTTCGTGACTCACTCATGCCACTTGATGGCATAATTTCCTCACCCTGTGGGTTCCGTACTATGTAAGTGACGCACGTGAGATTATGTTTTCTAAGTTTTTAGTTAGTTGCCCCAGTCCTATCTGTCTCTAATAGAATCTTGCAAGTTAAATACCAAGTTCCGTTTGCACTACAGTATAGAAATATTTCACGTTATTTCAATTTCCATGACTATGATATATAGTTATGATAAACTCTAATTAGGCTCTCGAGTCTTCTATAAGTGCGTTTATGGCCTTGATGATTAGGTCGGCTATCTCACCTGGGTGGATCCGGTGCGTACTTGGCGACGCAGGTCAGGTTGATGTCTGACCCAGCTCGGACGAACAGCTCCGGCCCGGACAGGATCTCGGCTTTGGATACTGTTGGTAAGAAAATATATTAAGATATACATGTTTAGTAGAAATCACAAGGAACAGTACTGTGAAATGTGTGTAAACTAGCCTGCAATTGTTTAACCGTATCAATTTTAACTTAAACTCATATAAGTACAGATAAAGGTTACATTTAATTCAGATTAGATTATGCGATATCTAAGTTTATAAATGTATAGATAAAATTTACTTGATACGATGTGCGACATTGTAGATGTGCTACGAAAAGTCGTAGTGTCGTAGATGTACTACGCAATTTCGTAGCATTCGATGATTACTATTGTAACACATTTACGTCTGACAGCATCACGTCTTTATTCTTAGCGAGGTAGACAGAGCTAGGTTCCTAGCATATGAGAAGTTTATAGCTATTTCTCTTGATTCATATGGGGAAAAGAACATTAAGATCAGCGTAGAATACTTGAGACTAAGACATACCCACATATATTTATAAATATTTGTTAGTATAAATATAATATTTTATGTTTATATATTTTTATTGCAGAGAAAAATATATTTAATATTTGTCGGAAAAACTTTTACAGAAAAAGTTACAAAACAGAAAATACTGGAGATACTGAAGTTTTAAAATATAATTACCATCAAATCTATTGAATTAAGGTAAGAAAAACATTATAAATAAAATATTGACGCGTTAATGAAGTTTGGCATTAACTTTAACTAATTAATTATTAATTTAATTCTTCAAGTTTTGTACATAATTATTTGTGTTGCAAACTTTCATACTTTGAAGTTAGAATTCACTTAAATATTGAGATAATTAAATTTTGACTTTCTTCACGTGACAGTTCGACTTCTTTGACCTCATCCTCATTTGGATCAGCCTACGTGACAAACTGAAACTGAATTTTGAGCCTATGTTTGGTCTCGGATCGTTAACTAAGTCTGTTCAGAATTGCATGCGAATCAGCCCAGCGGAAAGCGTGACAGACAGACGGAAAGAAAGGCACACTTTCGAATTTACAACATTGATGTAGAAAAGGCAAAATAAAATGTTGTTATTTATAAATTTCCTTAGAGATTTGCCTTAGAGACGTGGCAAAACTTCTGACAAGATTGGCCGATGACATAACGCATGTAATAGGTAGGACTTCGATGAGAAGCGCTCAAGACAGTGTGGCGTATGCAAGAGGAGACCTACACTCAGTGGTGGACACAATAGTTGAAGAAGAAAAAAAGTGCCAGAATCCCCAAAACTAGTTTTGGAGATTCTGGCATAGCAGCCGTAAATATGAGAAAGAGAAATAAAACTAAACAGGACAAAAGATTGTCTTGTTTAGTGTATGACAAAGGGGTTATAAGTTACCTAAGAATATATAATACACAAAATGATATATGGCAATTATAATATCACGAGACGGTTAGAATATTGAGTTGGTACAACTGATTTGGTTTTCTGTTTTCCAAATAAATTAAATTGTTGAAGATCGGGTCAAAAAGGCAGAGCTACAATTTCTACAGACAACTACTGCAATAATGTTCCCTGTTTATCACTTCGGCAAATATTTCGTCTGTTGAAAACAAGGCAAGAACAATAGAAAGTCTATTTTAGTTTGAAACTACACGACTGACTGCCAGAGAATAATTTAAACTAGACAAAATGTAAAACAGTTTTAATTTTTTAATGATAATGGTATTGATCAATTTTCATTCCATTTTTATTTCCGCTGGAGATGCTGTGACACAGTTTTAGAAATACGCGATTGGATACTATTTTTTAAATAACAAATTGCTTTTCAACGAAGCTGTCAGAGACATATACGTCATGGCGAATGATAATAAATATGAAACTGTGGCTCATGGCTCCTCTCATGTCGTTCCATTTTTCATACAAATTTTCACTCTTCATTACAGATTTTTTAGAAATAAAGTAGCTCAAGTCTTTGTCTACGTATATTACAAATTTCGTTAAAATCAATTCACCTGTTTAACAGTGACAGACAGATTTTTTCATTTATTATATTAGTATAAATTTCGAAAACCTCTGTGGTCTAATGATCATCACGCCGAACACTAGAGGTCCCGGTTTGATCCCTGGACAGGTGGACGATGAAAAATAATCTTTTTTAGATTGACCTGGGTATTGGATTTTTATTTATATTATATGATATAAAATATAGTATAGTTGAGTTAGTATTGTATAACTCAAGTCTTGAACTTACTTTAGGGCTAACTCAATTTGTGTGATTTGTCCAATGTATGTGGACGTAAAGTAGTGGAGTACGTACGTACGTTTGGTGGAGTATTAGTATATTTTAATATATAGATTACTTACCAACTACAGTAAGTCGGAAAGACAGACTGATTTTCGGCTCAGTAGAGACTTGGCACTCATAAGCGCCTGAGTCGCGGGGCTGAGCGGGTGCCACTCTGAGCGTCCACTCATCTGAGCCGTCAGCGTGAAGCGCGGCGAAGCGGGCGTCACTGCTGTACGTGTGGACTCCCACTGTCAAAATGTGGAGGTCCCGCTTACGGATCCAGGATACCTGAGAATTAAATTAAATGTTGACGTGTCTTGTAATAAATATGAAAAAGAACTGACAAAAAATGCCAGTTTTATGGAACTACTGGGAGACAGAAATGCCAGTTGTGGAACTGGAGATAAAACAACTTCTCCTTTCGAGTGTATTAATTGTTCACACTGGTGTCCGATTACATTCAAGTAATTAAAAGACATCTGATATGATTTTGACCCTTTTTACTTAGTCACTACTGCTTGGCACCGGTATTTGTATAATTACAGCTATTAAATGGTAATTTTTAATTTCCTATGACACTACTAGTAAAAAGCAAATTTTCAATTTTGACGGCTACCTATCACATTTAGCAATACAACTAGGATACGACAGATAAAGTGAGCTTAACCAACAGCTAAAATATTTTGCTCACAAAATATACGTAAAATAAAAATATTCAATAAATGTCATCGTCATAATGTACAGTGAACCACATCTCAAATAATCCGTAGATATATATAGATATACAGAATTGCTTGTTTGCTATTTACTGTACAACTAACAAACGCGCGTTACTGATAATTCCGTTTAGAGCCAGTTACTACTTAGATGGCGGTGTTAAATACGCGACGACAGAGTAATTGTATACTAAAATCTTTCCATTTATTGCGGCTGCCGCGTTCGAATTTGTATTCTAACCGGTTCAGAAAGGGGTTTAAAACTTTCTTCGCGACACGGTTTAAAGCGTGGCGGAGACAGAACTAACTGGATATTCCCGTTCATTCTTTTTCTCCGGAGAAGTTTTTATAGGTCAAACCTAGATCAACCGGGATTGGTCTCATTGCGGGCGCAAACGACATTGACAGTGCTTACTGTAGATTGCGTTATGTAAATTGGCCCACTGAGTTGAGGCCATTTTTACTGATCGACACCAATTTGATTCTCGCTTAGCTCTAACTTCATTTTAATTGATTGTCTTTTGAGATATTTTTACTATGTTGTTCTGTTTTATATTAGACGGTGTCAAAGTTCTCGAAATAAGTCTATAATAGGGCCTTAATTACACTCAATGTATAAAAGCAGAAACGAATTCGATAGTTTGTTCAGGTTAGATTAAAACAAAGTAATTTGTTTAAAGTTCGGGTGATACCAAATTGTCTGTAGTTTTAATTATATTTCTGGTAAACCTCAAGGAACTAAGCAATTTTGAGGATCCAATTTAGAAATTATTAAGCAAAAATAGTGTTCTCCTATATTAGCCTCAACTTGAAGTATTATTGAAAATCTCCTTGACCGGCGTACCGGACAGCTACACTGGAGAACCTGGGTTCGAAACCCGGTCAATGGAAAATGATCTTTCCAGATTGACCTGGGTCTTGGATGTATAATTCAATATGTGTGATTTGTCCCTATATATTTATTTAATCGCAAATTAAAAAATATATAAAATGTAAATTTATAATTTTCCAGATATAGCTAAGAACGCTCTCGATTTGCACGATTTTGCAAGTTAAATAAATCTTATAAAAATAGTCGCAATACACTTCTTAGATAAAGCTTAGATCAATTCAGTAATTCTTGGAATTCGGAATGTTTTCATGAGGAAAATATTGCAAATTCCCACGGAAGTCAGGGCACAAGTCTCAAGGCACTTGGGGTGCAGGGTCATAGCAACTAAAATTAAAAAAATATGTATGATCTGGTCACCACCCTACAATGTACGACAGTATTCCTAAAGTGGTTAACGTCAGGCAGACGATCTTCCGATTCTTAGAAATCAATGTTTTATTTTCAAGCGGACCGCATTCTTTCTAGACATTATAGCCAAGAATGAAACAAGATGTGGCTCCTGTTTAACCACTTTCTAATAACATATCGTTTTATAATCTGACACATAAACTAACTGCTAGATAAATCTAAGTGAAGTGATTGGTTAGTTAGCGCTATCCAACATTTGTGAAACATAATTTTAACGCTATCTGTTCGATATATATATACTATCAGATAATTTATCAGCCAGCATTCAAATAAGCCTGTTATTTATAAAAAACTTAAAACATACTTTAAGCTAAAATATGTTTTATCTCTTTCTGACAATTTCAATGTGACATAACATATTCTAGCTTAAAGTTTGTTCTAACGTTTTTACGAAACGGGTTAAAAGTTTAACTTCATTCGATAATTGAAATCGCCAGAGAAAATGCTCGTTTCGTTATAAGTAAAGTGAATAGCCGCAATCTGCGGAATGATGCAGTCCTCCAACAGCAATTTGGCCACTATTCACTCGTGTCCCATCGGAAGCCACATAAAAGATTGCCCACTACGCTCAATGGTACAGTGCTTTGGCAAAAAGGTGACCTAAAATATTTTCCGCGGTAACTGCTGATGTAGCCACACGTTAAGTTGTATACACACTACTAACCTTGGAATAATAAAGAGATGTTTGTGTGTGTGTCTTATTAAATATAATTTCGAGAGCAATAATAATTTTGTGTCAATCTAGGTTAATACAGGTTTACACCTTAATACACCTTTACCGTTTTAAGTAGTCACTAGTGGTCGCAAAAAGTAAGTTAAAGTAAAACTGGATTTTGCTCGCGATTTAGTAAAACTATTGATTTTCCCGTTCCCATAGGGATTTCGGTAAATGTTCTCTTTGTACTTTCCTACGCTCTTCAAAAAATCAACATAATTTTCAGCATTCTACGTCCAATAGTTTCGGCGGTGCGCTCTCTGTCAAAGATACGGAACGATAAATTAATATAAAATGATGTATCTCTCTATCGTTAGATGTATATCATTTAAATAAATAAATAGACAACACCCAACGGCCCACCCTAAGCACTGAACTTGCACCGCGGGTGCGTTGTACACAAACACAGAAATGGACACAACACGCCCAGAAATGCAGACACATATTTGTGATTACATCATCTGGCATTGCTAGTACAAATATCTGATCGCACTTGGGACCTCCACCTGGATGGTTGTTTTGAACACTACGTCACGGAGGTCGTCATATGGGAAATTTAATGGGATGCGAGAAAAATAATGCCATTTCGCGTACAAGAATTGTGGTTGCCTCGTCATTTCGCAATTGTCAGTCGCGGTGGCCTGTTGCGACTTTCTGTATGATATGTTCACCTCAAACCACCATTTTGTATTGGTAGGTGAGTAACAATTCTATTTAATGACCTATCCAGCTGACTATGGACCGAATTATTATAAAACTGAAACAACTAATCTGATTGTAATAAAAAGCCGAATTCCGTCGAGAAAAAATATCTCAATAACCTAGGTATTTATTACAGATGCTTATCTGTTAACTTTGAGCGTTATAACATGTTATTTTTTGTTTTTATATGACTCATAAGACTAAGTAACATAATTAATAAATTAAATCTTATAGATGCCTACTTATAAAGTGCTGGCTAAAAATACCTATAATATAATTTTACTATTAACTCGACATAAGTTTTTAAAGCAGTATTTTTTTTAAAGAGTTCATGATGTTTATTATTACCTATTCATGTTAAATTCTTAACTATGTATCATATCAGTTGAAATTTCAATTGACATTACAATTATTTTTAATTAGGGTAGTTATATCTATATAACTATAAACTATATATATATAAATTTGTAACATTAAATAATGTAACCAGAGGCATTTACAAATTTCTACTAGAGTCTGGCCTTGTAATTATATCCCTTGATTTGAAATGTTTACTAGAAAATCTTTGAAACAGCAGAAATTTACTTAAACCATAAAGGTGTGATATTATGCGTGAAAGTAGGAAGCAGTATACTGAACTATAACTTCCTTGCCCTATGTACTTAATAGTATGTTAGTATATCTAGATTTTATTCCCTAAATATATATTTCAATACTCTGTCATAAATCTACATCATTACCGCACTATGATAACAACGTGGAAGTAATAATCTCCTAACTACATATTTTATGTTTTCCATTAATCAAACTCCCCCGTACATTACGCTCATTGCGATATTCACCTTGTCACTAGCATGATTGATGATTGTCCTATTAATGCATCAATTTATGTAAATATAACACGCTTAACTGTTTTGTTATAAGACAGTATCTAAATTTACCAAGTAGTTAATAATGTAGCAGTCTGGATGAATCCAGGAATTTTCGTTCTTGAGTGGCATTTTACTTTTCTTATTGTAGATGAAATGATAAATGTTATATTTACACTTTAAATGCAAATATATTTTATCACTTAAACACAGATGTCTAATAAGATTTGAAACTTCTTTTTAAACAACTTACTGAAGTATCTCATAACCTGAAGAGTCTAAATTGGCTAAAATGCTCCCAGCTTTATTGCAAGTATTAATTTTAAAGCTTTTTGTTTGTATGTGAGAAAAATACTGATCTTTTCTAGAAGATCATCAAATAGACATATACAAACTAAAAGAAATATAAATTCTTTGATATACGAGTTTGATTATATCTTGAATTAGACTTACACTTGGTATGAAGACTCAACATAGAAGCAACGAACTAACGACATCGAATTTCATACGACAAAATGTGTATTAGAGTGGTTTGTTTATTAGATTATTGTTATCAAAATGAGATTTACCATAATTAACAAGAGTACGGTATATGAAGCTTATGACCCCTAACCTCTTCACACAACGTTACACATCGTTTACTCCCCTTCACGTGTGACGTAATCTATGAACGACCCTCAGATAAATTCCATGAGATTGGAACTATTTAGCACGCGCTGTTTGATATTTCTCCTAATATCGCACTGAACTGGTAAGGAATGAGTACCGAGATTTGATAAACGTCAACAATAACGAAGAAAAGTTTGGTGTTGCTAATCATGGAATCGAAGTTGATATTGGCTTAACACAATACACATAGGTACAATCGAACAATGTCGTTATAGACTCGGTTCAAGCAGTTATTTCAAAAGTTGGGGAAAAATGAAAAATAAATTTACCATGAGTAATAAAAAACTGTTACCCATGAGTAATAGAAAATAAAAAAACATCACTATGACTTCTTCCATAAGAATGCGGTCCAAATCGAGCAATCCATAAATTCTTATCTAGACTATATTGGATCCTATCAATCGTTAGTGCGGTAGAGAGCTGTTCCTTGTACTAACGTTAAGCCAGTGCTTACTGTGATAT
This sequence comes from Plodia interpunctella, assembly GCF_027563975.2. Classification (NCBI taxonomy): domain Eukaryota; kingdom Metazoa; phylum Arthropoda; class Insecta; order Lepidoptera; family Pyralidae; genus Plodia; species Plodia interpunctella. The sequence goes on along the minus strand of NC_071308.1, from coordinate 4,352,453 downwards.
ATATAACAATATATATCGGATAGACTTGATTTATCGATGGGCTTGATACAATCGTTTCACGTGTCTGTACAAATGTCCGTTCTATGGTATATCCAAGTAAGAAAGGTAATAAAAAAAATGATCAAATAAAATATTGGAAAAATTCTAAAAGAGTAATTGTTAAATAAATTTTATTTCGACATTTTTCCTTAATAATGGTCCTAGTCCACTTTTTCCTTTTTTACCTCATAGATTTTTTTCGATCTTTTTTTTCACAAATTAAAGTGAGCAGGACATTCCACATCAACAACGATTAGTTTTAGCCTTACATTTTAATTAGATACTTAATTAAGCACAGTTTAAGGTTTAATAAGTGTAATTAATTTTGACAAACTGTAATTATAGCTTTGCCCGTGAGTATTTAAGATTATTTTTGTCCACAACCTTTTTAGTGTCACCTTAACCTTTACGATTTTCTCGTGTGGCCTGTTGCATGTTTGTAATATAGACATACAATGTAACAGACCTAATTATGATATTGTTTTTTGCCTTTTTTCCTTTAAGCATAATTATGGAAAATAACAGATATTAGCATGAACTCTTTACTTATTTACAACTAATAAATGCTGACGTTTCAATGACGTTGCATCCTTCGTAACTGCAGCCAGACTTGACATGAGGTCTTAATAATATAATAGGTTCAAGATAAATTTATTTACTGTACAAACTTTTACAGTATACGTCACGTTGCGTTGCAGTGTGTCGTGTCACATAGATTTTGTACTTATTTCATAGTATCGTGTCGTGTCGCTCACCTAGGACAACGAGTTACACAAAAAATACACAATACATATTCGACGTCTGAATATGATATGAGTAATAACATACACATCAGATGACAATTGAGATGGAGATACTTTGTTGCAAACGTTTTTCATATTGACCTAGAACACCAATCGAAGCCATATGAGTTTCTATACCAATGTGACTCATGTATAGTAATTTTCATAGACCACCACATGCTTCAAGTAAATTGTCTATTTAGTTCACTAGTTGTATGCGACACTTGATAGCAGTCGTTGGAAAAAGTAATAGGCCTTGATGCCTTTAGGCAAGTTGAAAAAAATCTGACACAAAAACTTCAGTGATAAATGACTCACCGCTCTATCAGCGAGATTCCGCACTTTGCAGTGGAGATATGCGGGTTGGCCCACGGCGGCGGTGGCTTCTCTCTTCGTGCTGTTGTCGAAGTATGGCTGCCCTAAGGGCTCCCAGCCTCCGCCGCCGGCTGACACACCTGCAATCAAATCACACCCTTAACACATTTATCATACGGCCGACATTCGTCTACGAAAACTTTTTTATTATCCTCACGGGGATGCTAAAAGAAGACGTTAGGATACAAAAGCGACAGTTTAACGACTCTATTGGCTTTAAAGGGCGATATATACATATATTACAGGGTTTTAACTTTACATAGTAGAAATTTTGTGGCAGCTTCGCCACATTATGTCACCATGCACAGTTTTAGTACAATATTTTGACGCGTGTAATATATCGTCTGTGGTTTAATCTAGGTGCAACATAGGAAGTTCTTAATAAAGCTTAATTAAAAACATTTTAATATAAATATATCAAAGTATATCTATTTATCGGAACATGTATAGTTTTAAGCAAATTATTATAAACATACAAATAAATAAATGACAAAAAACAAAAAAAACAACAATTAAAACACGGTAACCATGGTATTTTGAAAGACTTATCGTTGATAATGTAAATAAAATATGCTGTTTACTTCTTATTTCTATGGTGTACTCTGCATAGCAGTATTCCTACATTCTACACCGATGTTCTACACTAACACAAGTAATTATTTGTTTAATTATATAAAAAACTTTAGTCAAATCACGATGGTTTAACTATAATAGTTAAAGCTGGAGGTTAAATTCCAGTTAGGTCATTGAGTTAGCAGATAAAAACTAACGCTATTTAACTCGTTTGTTTGTTATGCTCACGTGCATAAAGCAATTTATATAACCTGTTACTCATGCAGATCCGAATATTTTCATGCTATGGCACAATAGTTCATTATATTGCGATTAAGTTATCACGAATGTATACTGCAACTTTTTGTTAGAATGAAAGTTTTGACGGATGATTCCCGTCAAAACTTGAATTTATTTCAATATTCATTCTTTTGAAAAAATATTTAGCGTATGTGAAATAACTTCCTAATTTACAGATAGCCATTTAACTTTCTAATAATCTTACACAATGCGTGAAAAATGGTACGGTGTACTAAAAGTTTGAATACTTGATGATAATTTTAGGCAGGCCGGGCGTGAAATCAATCAATCAATACAAACAAATCAATTAATTCGAGTATATCGGCGAAAATGAGAGTGAATGTATAAAGCAGTATATCGCTTGATTTTCTCACAATTTAGGAAACGGTGAACCGGTGTGAACGAAACTGACAAGATTGGTTTGTGCGCTGAATTGTGGGAAGCAGTGGTCCATATTCAGTACACGTGGCTTTCAAACGAGAAGCGTTTGAAGCTGTGAAATCTGTTTCTGAACACAATATCAGATGGAATTTAAATCCTTAGCGAAGAATACCTAAGTTGTCATAGTATATCAGTTCAATTGCTCGCTTCAATAGTATCTTGATTTAAAAATAGAATGCAATAACTGGTATTATCAATTTAGCAGAATTCAAATTTACAGGCGTCATTGTTGTCAAGTTGGAAAGATTTAAAATTGTAAAAATAAACTCGTCCATTGTAAAAATGTAAAATTTGGTAACAACTATAAATACGAAGTGAATTACACCATAAACGCAATTGTGGAAGCACGTGATAGTTTCTTAAAGGAATATGAGATTGGTATACAGACTCAATTATCACTAATAAGATTCGAACCTGAGACCTCTCGAGTACTACCGCTTACTAAATATAATACCTACCTATTCAATTGTAAATGCTTGGTTTAACCTGTATATTGGTGATTCCTAATTGATATCTCCAATATTGAGATGTTCGGTGCTGCATTGATTGTGTGAACGCAGTGGAACACCACTGATAATTTAATACATGTGCGTGAATGATGTATTTCTAATAGATATAGTATATGGTATGGTACATAACAAGGTGATGTTAAAAAAATGATTCGACTGAATTTGTTTGGTCGTTGTTGGGTTGAAAATGAACTCGATCAATTTGAAAATTGTATTGATGCGCGGCCATTGCGGTCGAAACGCTCTGAGAAACACCTTAAATATGGGCAATCATTGATGACAAATTCATAGAATACTACTTAGGCTCCAGGGCTTTACTCTCGTGGGAATTTCGTGATAAAAAGTATCTAATGTGCATTTCATTAAGTAATACAGAAGTTAAAATGATAACAAATTAAATCAAAATATATAAATAACAAATCCAGACTAATATCATAGATATGGAAGTGTGGCATTGATTGGTGCTATTTTTGCTGCGGACAGTCCACGTCCAGCTAGTTTAAATGTAAATAAAATTTTAGTTAAAATTCCAACGGAGCATCAGATTTTATCAAAATCCGTGCAGAAGGTTCTGCGTAAAAGAATAACAAACATAATTTTTATGGGATAAGTTTGCCGTTGCTTTTTGAATTTTTATATATATAAATATTGTTTTCTTTTATGTGCAATGAATTTTATTAAAGACATTTTAAACAAAACAACACGCATACATACACCTATACATCCACAAACTTTTAAACGCAAAAAAAATGCCTTTCATGTTATCGTAAAAAAACTGAAATCAACTGTCATTCTGTGGGAAGAGAAAAAATAAAAATGAATGAAGAATAAGAAATATGAAAAACCTGACGACGAAAAAGAGTTATTTCTGTAATTGTAACGATAATATGATAAATCGCAATACAGTTAAATAACCGTGAAGACATGAGTTTCTGTGTTTTGCCCCTCATTAGAGGGCCTGATAAAATACCCAGTTCCGGAAGCAAAATTCTCCAAACATTTCGCCAATCTCGAATCTTGTACCATCAGTCGATCCCTTGGCGATAAAAACTTGTTTTGTTTCCCGTCACGTTCCGTTATTTTTTATTTCCCACTTTTTTTAACATCAGCCGGGGCATTTTGTAAATATTTCATTATGTAGTCCACCTATTGAAAAAGAAAATCCTGTTGTTGCAGAGATAAAGGGTTCCATTCGTTTAAATTAGATACCAAAATTGCGTTTTGGCCATGACTGCCTACTTTATTGTTCGTGATGTAAACAATGTGTTTTTGTTCGAAAAATTTTATCCATAATTGAGTTATATCCCAATATATTTGAAGTGTGGGGTCCCACCCTCGAATTGGACTACTCCTCGATATCCTCCCTAGGATGTCGTGCGCGGCGACTAAGGGACTTTAAGCCTTAGCAGTTGATAGGCAAAAATTGCAATCCTAAGGTAGGTATCAGGTTGTAAATAAGCTGCTGAATCTTTTTTTTTACGCTGAGTCTTCGCGGCGTGACATCACCAAATGCAAACGAGAACACAAATATAATTATTTGCATTATTGTAAATTTGAAAGGTGAGAGAGATATATAAGTAACTAACTTCGCCCCGGGACTTTGCTCCCGTGGGAATTTTGGGATACAATGTACCCTATGTGTTATCCCAGGTTATATTCTGCATTTATTTACCAATTGATACACGTGTGAATGATTAACAAATATACATACACACATCAAAATTTCGCTTTTATAATATTAGTATGATAGGATTACAGTGTTTTGTGGCAAAAATCCCTAGTCTATAAATTTCTACACGTAGACTACGCGATTGCTTTCCATCTATTAGGCTCATAGGTTTAAAATAAAGCTTGTAATAACTGTTGTTTTTCTGTAACAATTAGTAGGATATATATTCGCATTTCTCTTCCACTTTTCTTAAAATATTTATAGAATTTCGAAAGGATTAATCGTAAAAGCTGAGCTTCCAAAGTGTAAGTCTCGGCAGTGACTGTCCCATAACAAAAAGAGCCTCGTAATATGTCAAGCCCTTGTAATTTATTCGCCACTGGCCCCTCAGAAAGGGCTCAAACCTAAACATGACAAACTATATATGTAAGATCAAACAAGTTTGATGCCTTATTTATTTAGGGACTGTTATTTTTACTTGCTTTTTCCGGAAAAGGGTATAAAATTATGATATGCGAATTAACATAACATTTTTTCCAACAAAAATTAAATGTTTGATATTACAATTTCTAAAGTATTTTCATTAAAAAACCTATAATACTAAAGTAAAATCCATACTCACATTATAAATAGAAAATATTTGAATGTTTGTTTTTTGTTTGTAATGAATAAACTCAAAAACTAAGGGGCCGACTTTGATGAAATTTGGCAAAGTGATAGAAGAAACCTTCAAGGGTAACATAGGCTACTTTTTAATTAAAGCTTTACCCGAGCTAATCCAGGCCGGGCCGCTAGTAATTTATAAATTAAATACACGATTAAATACTTTCTCAACGATTTACGAAAAAAGTAAAAAAAAATGTACCTATTAAAGATCTACAAAAAGTAAGGACTATTGAAAGGTTATTTGGTCTGGTGTTTCGGCTTGTTTATATTTCTACGTAGCTTCGTAGATGCATAATAGCCTTTCTCATACATGTGACTGTTGGACACATAGTTTTATTTTAAATACCATTGCCACTTCCATAATTGCATTCGAACAGACAGATGATACTCTCAATTTTTTTTTTCAATATCACCAGTAAATGTTAAAAAAAAATATATATAAATATTCTCACCGAACAATATGAAGAAACAGCTAAGCTCCGCCGCCCACATTGTTGTGTATCTGTTCACATACTGTGTCCAACACTACACTGCTTATCACATGGCTCACTTAACCACATCCTTTTTGCGATAGCCAAATCTGAAACAAACAAAAAATTGATTAATTAAATTCAAGTCTATTATTAAAATTATATGTTTTTTTAAGTTCGGAAATTTAAAGGAATATCATTAATTTTTAATACATCGGTTTATTGTTGTCAGAGAGATCTTAATATATGTATGACAAAAAAATCATGTCGTTTCAATAAACCGTTGAATTGGAGCTGTTCCTGGGAGCATCATAAGGTCAAGTAAGTCATAATAAAGCATTGTTATCGAAACTAAATGTGTGTACAACATTTTAGCTCAATCGATTAAAGATAGCTTCAAACGTAAGTTGCGAGATTCAACCCTAGACACATTGACATAGGGACATAGCGACACTCATACATAGTTACATTACAAGATAAATAAAAGCTTGTAAAAAACGAAATCCTTGTAGGACAGATACATCCATCTGAGTGGATGTATCTGTCAAAACAGAGATATTTTTCTAATAGAAATAATAAAATCGAATGTTTAGAACACGTAGAGGTATCAAGTTCAAGTACCCCGGAAAAATAACTGCTCCCGTGGGAAATTGTGCAAAAGCTAGATAAAACAATCAAAAATATAAATATAATTCCATGGAAACAAAGGTCACTTATCCGTAGAACGAGCTGTTTCTATAATAAAATACCTCAACTTTTATCTCTTTGAAACTTGAAAACGCTGTCAAGTAAATTTTATAACTCAGTTTTATTGTTACGGTGCAAAGTTAAAAGGATTTTACAGGTTCATTTCATTTTTAACGCTCATTTATATTAGCTTTACCTTGGCTTATTTCTACTTTTGTTTCAACTCTGTTATCTAATACAATATTACGACCATTTTCACTTCATATTTTAAACTCCACAATGGAGTTCTAGCTTTCCATAAAGTTAGACAAATTCAGTCGGGAGACGTATAGTTCCCGCCCTAGAAAGGACCACTCTATATCCTCCCTTGAATGTAAGATTCGACCATGGAATATAAAGCCTTGTCAGCTTATAGCCAACAGCATTCCCAAGGAGAGTTGAATTAAAAAAGGAAGTCGGTCGTGAAAACAGCTAAATCGTCAAAATTTAATTCAATGAGAACTCTACAATTTTTATTTATATTTCCGTCAATACAAGACATGTATGTGAAATGTATATTGCCTAGACAAGCAATGTGCATCGGAAACTAAACTGCAGGAATTTGCATGCCAACTGCATTGTTTCGCTTTGACAGCTCCACTGAGACATCTAAAGTATAGTTTTTTTTATTTGCATCGACAACAGGGCATAGACTGCGTAATTTTTATTCTTATAGATAGTTAATATTTGGACATATTAATTAATTGTATTATCATATTATATTAAAATATTATCTACCTACAAGCAAGAAATTACGTAGTTGTTATGTAATTTATGTTGGTTAGTAAAAGTTGTGATGTAATGCAATATTGTGTTGCAATGCAAGATTTACCAAAGTTTAATCTGTCACCTACGTGGTAAGAGCTATTCTAATCTATACTATTAAATAAAGAGGTAAGCGTTTGTACGTTTTTTTTTTGTTCAAAAAATTAACCTGAGGTGTGAAAAATGAGGTCCTAATTGAAATCTCATCGAAATCTAATTCTTATTTTTGAGATGAATAATGAAGGGTATTAGGAGATATACTTTATAATTCGTCCCATCTCGGTCCCTATAAATGTCTATTTCATTAAAATCTTCTACAGAATTCAAGAATACATAAAATGATTAATTACATACTCATATATACCGCTAATTAGCTAAACTAATTAACAGTAAGTATAATACATTCTTGAGTCTAATGACAGTACATGTACTCGTATATAGAAGTCTACATACACGTAAACATATATTTAATTTTAATTTTAGAATGTATATGTAATGAAGTACTTTTACGGCTTTTACGTACTTGTACGGCGTCCCAGGAGTACGACAAATGCGACATCATATGTATGTATATTTACATTTGGCTTAATTTTTCGCTGTAACATCTTACACAGCATCGCATAGCGTCGTGTAGCGTTCTATCGATTAACTAAGACGCCGCATAAATCTAACACTGACGATAATTCAGATATTCATGGTAACGAGAAGTTAATTTCAAATTATTGTTTCTGAGAAAATCAGCGTAGTATTCATTAAAATTATAATCAAAATTGGATGTGTATGATTTGCTAATAGATTTCGCTCTCAATTATACAAGTTTTTAAATTAAAATTACTTTATTAATTGAGATTGACTTTATTGGCTTTTAATTGGCAGAGATTAATTGATCTATATTAAGCGATTAATTAAGAAAAATCTCCTCGTGTTAGGTATGGTTGGGGGAAGAATTGTAATGGATCAGGGTGTCGATTCAAAATAATTTTTCAATAGCAGCTTGACTTGACTTAATAGCCTCTTCTGATGAAGCCATTGATGTGTCATACTGTTTTAAATTTACCATCGACACGCAAAGAAGAAGAATAGAAGCTTATACGAGAAGTTAATTAAAAATTATTGTTTCTGAGAAAATCAGCGTAGTATTCACTAAAATTTTAATCAAAATTATAAGCTTATGCCTACGCAATTAGATGTACCTATTAGATACGAGAGTGATGATTTATCTTTAATGTTCTCTTTATTTATCTTAGCAGAATTGACATCGAGAACTGAAGTTTTCGAATCGAAAAGGCGGAGATCAATTAAGGATGTATGTATAAGTATATGGTATGTCAAAGTCATAAGGGTTTTGACATACTATGTTGATCTTTTTGTTCAAGTGTGGGATGACTACTTGTGTCTGTGTGTGTTCTCAAGTCACCTACAACTGACATAATTTAAATCTAGCGCAAGCTGTGTATCAATGGTTGAATTATGCATGAATCTAAAGAAGTACAAATCATGCCCAAGAGCATGGGAAAGTGAAAAAGATACGGAGATATTACATTATCCAGACACGTGGAATTCGAACGTTTCGACTCATATCCGCTTGCTAAAAGCGATGGTGCGACCAGTAGTTAACACGAACGAACACATCGAATTCTAAATTTGTCACACGAGTCACCAATCTACCAATCTGACACATGTATGCTAGTTTTCGTCGAATATCGATGAAAATACTCGCTTTTGACAAATTCTCGGAGAGCATTGTGGTTAGGAAACTTGCACAATAGTTGCTGATTTAGCTAATGGAGAAGGTAATGGCAAACCAAAACATAGCCAAGAATTCCTTGTATTACAAGACCTTCAGCCATGAGGAATAAGATTATAAGAAGTCTAGTCTGTTGACCCATTACCGCGTTATTATTGATGATTCATATAATTTTGATATAGTACATATACCTAGATTCTAATTGATTACTTATTGGTCCAAACTAAAATACGTATCTTTCTGTTAACTAATCCGTTTCTGTGCCTAATTTACTAGCTGTGTCTAAGTACTAGGGCACTTAAACCCTAAAATTCTTTTAGAAATAATGAAATTAGTGAAATAATTTTGAAAATCGCTTGAGTATTTACGAAAATTACCTCCTTCACATAATCTTCAATTCACAAACACTTACATTATATAATAATTAATAATAATTAATAATTTTATTGTAGATTCATCATTTTCATAATTTTAAATGTATATCTACACTACATGCTTCGCTTCACTTTAAATGTATATCTACACTACATGCTTCGCTTCACGCTGTCTGTCTGTCCCTATGTATGCTTAGATTTTTAAGACTAAGCAACGGATGTTGATACAGATTTTTTTTATACTCGTAGATAAAGTGATTCAAGAGGAAAGTTATACATTAGATTACACACAGCTATGTGTGTAATTTATTATGGTTTTACCCGAGCGAAGCCGGGACGGCCCGCTATTGTACTAATTAAGGTGTAATAAATATAATATAATTCAATTATAATTTCAGTTTACTGGCCAAATATACATATATAAATCAAAAATGACCGCTACATTTCGTAAGCCTACAAAAGGTTAGGTAACATAGGTCCTAATATATCCCACTAAAATTATATTTCAAAAATAAATCTGACCTCGTAACTTTAATGTAAGTATAATGCTTTCACGTATTACCTACATAAAGCTAAAGTTCAGATTATTATTATGCGATTAAGTTACCAAAGTTAACAATGGATAAAAACTGAACTACTTTTACCTTGACAATAATGTTGACGAATTGTAACAACTTGTAATTCGACAATGCGGAAAAACGGAAAAACTCTCCAGTAATCACAAAAAACACGTGTTTATGTACACAAAGTATATTTTTTAAAACTTTTTTTGTAACTTTTAATCACAATTTTTTGGTAACGTTAGCACTATACTATGATTAATTTAAAGTGTTTACATTTCGCTCGTAGCACGGTAGAGCGAGCCGCGAAGGCGGTGTCACGCACGCGAGTTCCGTCCACACTGAAGTGGTACCTACGCTAGGGCTGCCTCTATGGCGCGTTAGCGAACATGCGCACTTACGATCTCCCTATCAAGCTATTGTGAAATGCCTGTAAATGTTCCTCTCCCGTATTAGTTGAGAAAAACCTTTTCGAGATAGTGTTTAGTGGACTTTATTGTTTTAAGGGTCGCGTTGCGAATGGAGATATGTTTGTTATTTTATTTTCGTTCTTCTTTTTTTTTAATGGCTTCAATATATTCGATTTAACCGCCACGAATAAAAAACTTAACAAGTAAAACTTGTAAAAATTATTTTAGTGAATAAACTGAAAATTACATAATAAGCTGTAGTAGGTACATAGTTTTCTTTTTGCCTATAATATAAATATGTACATAAAAGATAACTATCTCCTCTTCTATACATACACAGAGGGTGGTGAAGTAGAGGGGGACCTTTTCTCAGCTGGCTAATGAGTATAGACAAAAATATATTAATATTTTATAGAGGTACACTACAAAGGCCGAAAAGATCGTGACAACTCTTATTACAAACCATAAATACCAGTCTGGACTGGCAGATACTCGTACGTCATTTTACGTCAACCACCTCTTTAGAAATAAAACTCCTAAAACTCTTATCCAACTACATTATCCGAGTATTTGTCACCGAAAGATATTTATTCAATGCAAGTTGTTTATCTTGTCAATTCCTGGCACGATCCACGGGAAATTCCATGTCGTCTTCAGGAGATCCTCTATTATGCATAAGTGAGGGAGCGATTTCCCGATCGTTATTACGTTATACCGCATCTTTGCCTTTTGAATTTGGCACTTTTTTATTCAAAAAGAAATAAAATATTACGTATATATACTAAGCAATTACCACGCTTTTTGTATGTACTTCAATAAAAGAAATGTGAATTCTGGTTCTGAGGAAATTCGAGTTATAAATCATCCACCATATGTGCTTTTCTAGATTATATTCCACTCGTAAATCAAATTTAATTAAAAACGTTAATTTTTCGTGACTTTACTCAACATTTTACTTACATAGTGTCACATTCAAACTTGTATTGTATTGAGCATTTGTATTTAGTATTTATTGCGACATTTAAGGCTTGCTTCACCACTTACTGATAAATGATCATACTGTAATCTAACAGATAAACTAATATAAATCTACCTGATGTGATTGGCCAGTTAGGCCTATCCAAAACTTGTGATCGTAACACTTGTTGTCGTACAATTTCCAATGCTATGATACTTTCACTGAAACATGCTTATAGGAAGTAAGGGTGGGTGAGTTGCACCACTCAACTTTGACTTTAACCTTTAATCGCCTACGATTGGACAAAATGGCGTACTATGCCAAAGTTGCACCAGTCATGGTGCCCTTTTAATATTTGGTACATTGCGGCTGACGCTTAGATTTTTTAAAATAATTTCCACGATCTCGAATGCCTAAATCGGGGTGTGATAACTCAGCGACATGGTAATATCTTGCTTGTTACGTAACTTGATATCTCGTAAACAGATTAATGCTCCCTACCTCGCCGGCTTGACTTAATGCTCTAATGAAAATAGCTACCATCATAGATATTTAGATCACAGAAATAACTATTAGTTCTGCGCACAGATAATCACACGTTTAAGACTTCAAAAATAAGGAGGAAGCTCTCAAATCGTAGCGATCTTTTATTTTTATTTACTTAGAAATAGCCAAATATGATCTAGTATTTATAGTAAAATTAATATATGAATATGTTCTCAATGTTTTAGCTGACTATATGCTTAAAAAAATAAAATAAATATCCGATTTGTATTATTTTTCCTAAAACTTAGTCTAAAAATACACAAATTAAATCACAATTGCAGCGATGTAGATTTCATAAAATTAAGAAAAACTCGACCTTCGAAAGTTATTAGGGACGAATTGGCCTAAAATATGATATGATAGATTTATTGGCTAATTTATGAGATATCGCTATCGCCTTTATTCTGTAACCTAATGCAGCCACCCGCGTCGTGCTATAACAATTTTATTGCAAACCATCGCAGCAGATAGCATTATATTGTCAACGATATTTCGCATCAATAATCATAAATAGTTGTGTTTATGACCGAAACCAGTTGTCTATAAAAGCATTGATTAATGCGGTCAATAGCACACTAACCTTACTGATATTCATCGCTGTAATTACAGGGTCAAATATATTGCCACAGTAGCCTGTGATTACCACGACTCGTCCAGCTTCCGATGAGGAAGAGAAGCTCAATGACGCAGTGGTTAGTGGCGTTTAAGGCTTCAATCAGTCTCACAAATGGTCGGTCATCGGTCGATAGGTGACCAAAAATGTATTATCTTAAGCTCCTCATTACTTTGGAAGGAACGTTAAGTTGTTCCCGGTGGTATTTGCAGTCGTTAAAACTCGCCAATCTGCAATGGACCTATACTCCTTATGCATACACAAGGAAGGTCTGTGCCCCAGCAGTGGGGATGTTTAAATGGCTGTTAAAGATGTTGACCCACCTGAGCCTTCACAGTTGTTTTGAAGTGGGGAAAAATTGCCGCTGCATAAATATAGTATAGATATATCTATTGTATAATAAGTTCTAGTATAACATAAATAAAATATAGTCCTGATATACATAGGTTTCAATCTAATACCTAGACAAGTTAATTGTTCTCACAGGAATATATAACATTATATTTGGTACCTAGTTACTTTTTACCCGGAAATTATCATAAAACCTCGCAATAGAAATAACTTAAATTTTGGTCCAAAACTGAAAGTAATTATGTTACACAATGCATTAGCTGAGTCCTGGATATATCCAGGAAACAGAATATCCAGGAGACCTGTCCAAAACAGGAATTGTACTATACGTGAGGCATTGCAACGTAAGTGAAGTTTGACATTTAAATTTAAGTTGGGAACTAAATTATTACCTACTCTTAAGTGCAATTTTAACTTGTATTTTAATTAAATTATCTAAAATCGATTTCTATTATCTTTCACACGACGGGAAAAAGTAGACACATAAATTCAAAAGATTCTGATTTCATAACCATCCGCTTTCCTGAAGTCCCCTCTCTCGCTCTTTGGAAACACTGTTGTGACCTATCTGCTGTCAAGGCTTAATATTTCTTAGCTGCCTAATATGACAACCATGGGATTATATGGAATGGTCCTATGTTGTAAAACCCTTCGTCCACTTTGAAACCAAATTTACGTAATCGGTTACAAGGCGAGATTTTTCAAATTCTAATCTTTGAAAGTGTAAGGCACATACACAGACTAACTTTCGCTCTTGGTTTCCCTCGCATGAAACCCCACACTCAGCGGTGAGCGGTGGGGGTCAAGTGGTTAAGAACGTCCACCTGTGTTCTCCAGGTTTGTATACCAATCTGACTCATGTTTCGTAATTTTCATAGAAAACCACTTGCTTCCGGTGAAGGAAAATGTCGTGGGAAAACCTGCATACTGATTAACAGTCACTTGCCACTAGACGCGTTAGGTAGTCGTAAAACGTCGTGTCAGAAGCCTTTAGGCGGCTCGTCTTCTTCTTTTTCTATAGTGAATAAAATAATTTACCCAAAATTACCTTTGCAGTATAACACCTCGTTATAACATTTCATGTGCCTACTTCCAGCAGTTTCATTTCTACGTTTATTATCAATCGATGAGTCAGCGTCCAATTTTGTAAAGATTTAACTTTAATTGAAGTACCAGAATAAAAAAAATACAATTTTAATTTAATGTGCCACTTCCAAAACAAAGTATCGTTTAAAATTTAATGTGGCTGCTAAATAAATCAGCGTTTTAATTAACTCTCGTGCGTGATAAGGCAGGAAATTTAAAATAATACAAATGGAATCCAAATTAAGTATATGTTAACAAAATAAAGGTAAAATTAATTATCATTTTTCAAAACCAATTTGCATCCATTGGTTGAATAAATTTTTGTTTTTTTTGGTACTACGTTATTTGTTTCGGAATATTTGGAAAGAAATAGTTATATAGATAACGACATATAAAATGGTTGGAAAATCGCTGGATAATGCAAATCATTCTGTGCATGCAATAAGGATGAGGTTAACCGTTGATATGCTGTTTAGATAAAATGGCGAACTTTGCGTTTATCTGCGTAGATTTAAGTTAACGTCAAAGTTATCTGGCGCAACTCACCTTAAAAATCTACATAAAATTGTTACTAATAGAACTAAACCAATAAGCTTTACCTACAGAACATATTTAATGTATAACAGTTACCTCCAACGGCATTCTCGGAAGGTATTATCTTATGAAGGGGTCCTATATTGCAGGAACCACAGGTAACCTGACTCAATAAAAAATGAAAAAAAAAACTAATACTTCTAGAAAAAATGTTCTAGAAAAAAGAAAACTTCTTAATTGTTTAGGTCTTCTTGATATTGCCATTTCATTTATTATAATTAAAAAATAATTGTATATTTCAATTCTTTTAACTTATTTGTCGATAAATATACTTTAACACGAAATTGTCTTCAAATACCTGTTCATACTAATAACACGCATTTCGTTCCAAAAGACCCAAGTTACCTTCGCCAGGAATGAATTAAATTCCCCGAAAAACAACAGTTGTCCAAAGAAATAAAAATAAAATAAACAGGCAAATGTAAATGTCGTACAAAGAGTGAAGTGCCAAAGTGAATTAAACTTGAACAATGCCATAAGCTCGTCGTACTCTTCGATAACTTTAAGGTACTTAAGAGTTTCTTTGCTTGTAAGTTAGGTTGGACCAGCTATTTAGTTGCTTTTGTGTTGTCATTAAGTTTAATCTATTAGTTTACTAGTCAATGTTAATGAAGTCGAAGTTGAGAAATTTCGGCAAATAATTTTTAATCCGAAGCTCGTTGTTTTTCGACGTCAACTTTCTTCTCCTTTTTAACCTTTAGTGTGTAGCACCAGTCAACTTTGTCGTTAAATTTAACCCGCGCGCTACTGTCGATCACAAACATCATTATTTCGACACGCACTCAAGTAACTGAAAATGACATCATCAAATTAAAAAAATAATCAAAAGCCTTCGCAATTACGCAGTACAGCAAGTAGGCTAAAATTTATGTGGTTTATATTGGACCTGTATCACTTTACGGGGCGTCGTCTGTGAGCTATTGAATTTAATTTTTGCCCAATTACATAAGCGCAAGGTCTTTTTCAAGAACCTTTCTTTGTCTTCCTTGGTAAAACCACAGTACAATAAAGGGTACTTTAAACTGAGCATATTTCGAAATTTTGGTAGAAAGATAACAGACCTCTCGTTTTTGGCTATGCGTATACCAGTCTAGTTAATTTCATAAACATAGTGATTCTTTTTCTGTATGCTGTGCCTGGAAATCGTTTCTGAATTATTATAAAAAAACAACATTATCAAGGTAATATAAGTGCAGATGGTCGTACAGATCCGGACCGTGCCATAGGGACCAATGACAATACAGACTTAAGCTTAGGTGAAACAAAGGTCGTATAGATAAAGACAGTAATAGTACATATTTTTTCATTGCGGTATGGTTCATATTGGAGCGCACATCGCATGACCTCAGTGCACGGCTCACAATTTGCATTCTGTGTAAACGCTTGCAGTCCAAACTTTTGCTGCTAAAAGCAACGCCTGTGCCTGGAACAAACTTTGTCCTAACGATTTTAGTGCGACATCTCTCTAGGGCTTCAGACGTAATGAAAACTATTGTAGGTGAAATAGTAGCTAAAAAGAGAATAATC
The DNA here is from genome assembly GCF_027563975.2 of Plodia interpunctella. Taxonomy (NCBI): domain Eukaryota; kingdom Metazoa; phylum Arthropoda; class Insecta; order Lepidoptera; family Pyralidae; genus Plodia; species Plodia interpunctella. The sequence goes on along the minus strand of NC_071308.1, from coordinate 4,336,393 downwards.
CAATTCATTATAATTACATCTATATAAATTACAGACAGAGCTAAAAGTCGCGAGAAACGAAAACCACGTGTTGGTGAAATTGAGATTCTGAAATGATGACAAGATGTTAGGCCCAGGCCAATAAAAAGTATTCCAGTTTGTGACATTCCCTTGATTAACTTTTACAATCTACGCGTGAGGAGAAGCAGTTGGCATTTTGTATTGTTCTTTCGACACAGTTTGCATGGAGGCAAAACATTAAGAGAAGAGAAGATGTTCTATTGGATTGTTGAAATCAACGTCCGTGCGATACAAGTTCCTGCTTACATGTCTGGTTAAATTTATTTTCTATACTCGTATATGTAATAGTTTTTTCACATAATAAGAAAATACTTTTGTATAATTTCGACACAATTTTGTAAAATAACTATTTGTGTAAGAGTTTCAGTACCAGACATACCTTGGTACAAAGGTCGTCATTATCTAACTCCCATCTATTTCTGCCGCCAAACAGCACTTTATAACGTATTTAATAAATAGATCTAAAAAAAGAATAATCGATTTGAAAATATACGAATCTTTTTTTCAGAGACTTAAATATATCCCGGAGAATTCAAAGGAAGATGAATTGTGAATATGATAATCTCATTAATGGAGTTGCCTTGGAATCGCTTTTTAATATATATCAAGGAAGTAAGAACAATTTCGTCTTATTTTCTAAACATTACTCAATATCACCTGATAAATACTACCTAGTGGTTTATAAATAACTTAATCGTTGAGGAGTTGCTTTAGCATAATTCATTGTCATCGGAAGCGGTACCTATACCAAATATTTTAATCATTCGGGTGATGGAAAATGGGTCAAATGTAACTTGCAAGATATTTCCAATAATAGGAAAAATATAAATAAATTTAGACCAGTAAATATATACACAGACTGATAATAATAGAAAAAAAGAAAAGGCTATAAAAATATTCCACTACGATTCAGTTATTATAAAAGACACCGAAAACGATCCTTTTTACAAAGAAATCACTCGACATTTTTATGTTGACTTATATTATTTTGTGTTATAATCGTATTAAAAATCTATGATTCAGATCTGATATATTTATATCTTGATTGTGTAAATATTTTTAGGCATTATCAAAAACAATTTAAAACAAATGTATTATATACCTACTAACCTAACGGAGCGCACAGCAGGCATTCAGCATAAAACTAATGTGAAACAAGCCATTATGGTTTTGAAATATGAGTAAGTTTGCTGTTCAGTTGAGTGTAGTGATGTAAAACTATCGATAGTTATACTACCGATATTGGACTTCGAAAACATTTAAAATATCGATCGCAATAATACATAGTATTGCATGATTTTTAAATGTCAGTACTGCCTGTTACATAATGGTTGTCACTACACAATGCTATCAATACTATTTCGTCCATGACCACCCTAATAATATCAACACAAATTTCAACATTGCATGTTGCTGATGGATCAAAATGACGTCTGCAAAATTTATCATCAATACCGATATTATTTCATATTATATTATCGATACTCTTATTAGTGCTATCCTATCGATATATTTAACTTTCTATCGATAGACTATCGATAATGGCGTCTCTATCGGCATCACTAGTTGAGTAATACATGTCCATGTCCAACTTTACATCGCGGTTGTATGTCCACAGTTGTTAGAATTTCCCAGGCAACCTAGATTCTTTCATGTCGTAAATAGAGCTTTATTTATAAATGATGTCACTCAGCCCTAACACACAATTACTATAATTACACAATACATCGATTAGACACATCCTGATACAATATTTAACGGATACATCTGCATGAGGTGTAAATATTTAGCTGTTTTATTTATATTCAACCTTTAAGCGACACTCGCTGCGTTTATTTAATCGTTGCTATGAAGAACCATGAATTTGTATACATATACCTTATGTAGGTATATGTATACACATTCACAGTGGTTTATAAATGGAATTACGAAGTATTTACTAAATCCATGGGTTTATAATATCGGGCAACTGGACATGCACATCGTTTTTATTACGCTTTGTATTTTTTATTATTATTATTTTAAACCCTATGCGGCCTGTAGAGGGTTTCAAATAATACTAATAAAAAATACCATAAATTCTTACGAAACGATTCCAATTCAACTCAGTCCAATTTAGGAACCTAAAATGAATCGGATTCATACTAAAAATTAAGTCGATGTATCGAATTTGCGATCGGTTTAGGTCTCAAAGCGGATCGAGAGATGATGGTAAGCCCCCTGAGCGTTGGACGATGACGAGTGGAATGTCACAAACCTATATCGAAAGTGTTTTTAAAACGTTTTCGAATTTATATTTTACTCTCATGTGAATGAGGTTTCTTTGTACACGTAGATACAATGACACATAACGCACTTTCCACTAACCAGTAAAGTTAGCTTTTGATCTGTACAAGTGTGGGTGTAAAATGTTATATAAAAGTTGACACCTAAATAATTTATCGATATTTATTGATAAACGTTCAAAGTGAAAAGTTAATTAGGTGCCTTGTACAGAATATAAAAAGATTAAAGGATACTCTGTAATTGCAGATAAATTACAAGAAATTCTCTAATTTAAGGTGCTTAGTAGTTATGTTTCACGAAAATTAGCACTGCACATGATGGTTAAGAAGCAAGGAAAAAACATTACAATATGCCAGCTGTATTACGTCCCTCGCAGATTGTTAAATTCAATCAAGGAAAATGATCATAAACAAGGAATTGTTCTTATAGGTGATGGGCAAGCAAACGGTAAAAAATTTTGAACCCAGTCCCAGCAGTGACCCAGCTAAAATGGCAAGATTCGTCTATGTCTACCTCGTAAGAGATAATAGACGTGATATATGTAAACGATGAAATTCACATGTTTTTTTTGCCTAAAAAAATTGTCATCAAAAATTTAATTTGAATAAAAGTTAAGTTTGATCGTAATCAATTTGTTACGTACTTATAAAATTTATTTGTAAAGCCGTAAAGTAACACAATGTGGAGTTGGAGAATTGGAAAAGTTGGGATGTTTGTAAGTAATTAATGAATCTGGTCTGGTATTGCCAAGTTTTATATGGAATTCATTAGTTTTGGAAAAAAAAACTTTTACTAAGAAATGCTTTCTTCTGAATCTTCATGAAAATCACACTCATTTAATTTATTTAATATTTTTAAGAGAGTATGCAAAATAATTCTGAAAATTCAACAGAAAATAAAAAATATATTTCACTTGGATCTCTTTGAACTATATTCTATCTTCCAATATTCTAGTCTTAAGTCTATTCTAAATTAGAAAAGACATTGAAAAGAACTAAAAGTAGAAATTAAACCTTTTTACATTTAAATTTCATAAAAAACAAAATTTAAGAAAACACGATGTAAATTCGATTTATTGAAGAATACTGTGACTTCAATTATTTTAGGCTTTATTATTAAGGATCACAGACGTAAATAGCTAATTTGGTTCATAGTTAAAGAAATATACGAACAATACTATGATGTATTACGAAAAAATTACCGAGTTCATTACATGTCTATTCAATACATAAAGCAACCATTGATGAGTCTACCTCTAGTTGTGAATATCTGAAAATATATCTGAAGGTGGAGAAAGAGAAGTTATACATATTTTATTTAACTGAAGTAAGTTTTTTGTAATGTATATTATGTAAAATAAGTTTGATTGTGTCTATCCCATAGATAAAAGAAGTTTATCCAATGTATTATATCTGTAATCGATATCGTAATCAGTCTAAATTATTTGTTAAATTCTCCAGAAGTCAAAAATTTTGAACGTCTTTGCAATGCTTTTTCAACATGAAATAAATCATCCATAGTTTTAATAGAACAATTGCATTGTATATTATCCGAACAAGTTAAAAATGATCTACTAAATAAATGCGTTATAATGTCCAATCTGCCGGAGGGATTGTGAGTAAATTTCACGAAGTCCATTTCGAGTGTCCCCGCCGGTTTTTTATTATTGGCTGAACGAATTTAGTATCTTGGGAGATATAAAAGGAAATGAAGCTAAGCCCTTCGGAAATCTCAGAAATTGGTCTTTTCTCGCAGTGCGTATGAGGACAATGGTACGAGCCAATGAAACAGTAACAATCCGCGCTCTTGGGAACTGTTTTTACGATTGACTCCGAGATTTACGCTTCAATAGCATTCCGAATACTTGAATATTTTAATAAGTGAATTTTTGGAGAATTAGTAATGTGTTCGTTCTAATTTATTACTTGAAGATTGAAAATTATACCAAACCAGCTGTTGCTAGCAGCTCTTCTGCGGTAAAAATAGGCTGTGTGAATGTCGACCATTCCAACCATTTGAACAAAGAATTCTTTAAGTCATTCATCCATTTTGACATAAAAAAAGGACAAACAAACTTACATGGGTAATGACAAACTTACCCATGTAAGTTTGTTTATCCTTCTTTCACGTCAAAATGGATGACTTAAAGACACATGGTCAAAAATGTATAAAAGCATTTTTTAGAACATATCCTTATTATTAACAATCGTTTACGTAAATGACAACTAACCTTAACGATGGTTTTATTTAATTTGTAGTTACAAAAAGTAGGACTTAAGTACCTATTATTACCGTTTAGATAAGTGAGACTATATGTTTAATTTTTAAATATATCCACATCAGGTAAGGTTAAGATATACATAAGCCTTCTCCGGTTGATACCTTCTAAAAATATACCAGAAGGCTTTAATATTATGAAAAGTGATATTTAGGAACGATGAAATGCCACAACACGAAAGCTACCTCAACTTTGACATTCAAACAATATTGAAAATACTTTCCAGTGACACCTAAGGCTCAAAAGGCGTGGCTCAAATATTGATAATTAAATTTGTCCCAATTGATTATCTTCTCGAAACCATCTGAGAATTCTCGATTTTCACTTCTTTATTTTTCGAGTATTAATAGCAAATACCGGCGTCAGGCGTATTTTTTTTTATATCACAATATCTAATGTAATATCAGCACGTCACTCACCAATGTGTAATTTATCAAGTTTTCACCTGAGCAAAGCCGAGACGCGCCGCTAGCACCAAATAAAAGGTTCAAAAACAGATGATTTACAAAAATATTGTGTTCTTCACTTTTCCTACAGAGCTTTATTTCCGGCGATGACTCGACCATAAATACGTAATTTCAATAGTCTGTCATGTTCGTCTGGGAGCAAAATAAACATAGAATGTGCCAGTTTGCTCTCTCCCGCCCAGCTTGTAAAAGTCAATCAAGGGAGAGTGCTGGAGATTATTTTCATATTCGATGGACTAGCAACATCTAGGGGTGTTATTGCCAATGACGGAGTTAGTTTAATCTTAATCCCACGAATAGGCCTATACATTAAACGTGGACTTCCAGTTTCACAACTCCTGGCTCTGTCTATCCCGTAAGTTATAAAGACGTGATACTTTATCTCCTAAGTCTAAGTTATCCCACTTACTAAATGAAAGGTTCAGTAGATAATTTGGGTAAAATTCGTCTCTAGTGAACCTTGACACCGGTGTGAGCACTGTTATTAACGCAAGTGTAAGTATAGTTGATCGCCCCCGTGGGTCCCATTGCAAGTTTCTTGTTAGAGCTCGGGTTTGCCTTTAGATACTTTAATTGCATCCATTGGGTGCAGTATTTGAAGGAAGAAATATAAAAATAGTTTTCTAGACCAGGTAGTAAAAAAATTGTAAATATTTTGAACAACCACATTTATTGTGTACATATTATAAAAGAAAGTCCTATGCCACGTCTATCTGTGTGCGATAAACTTAAAAAATATTGCACGGATTTTCGTGCGATTTTCACCAATATATAATAATGTGATTTTTGAGGAAGTTTATGTACAATTTTTACCCGAGCGAAGATGGGATGGACCGCTAATAAATAAATAAACGACATGCTTTCAATTTACTTACATTTGTGATTTTGTGTAAAGAAATAAAATACGGAGCAATTAAGAAACTAAATGGATCTATTTGCTAAAATAGTTTTCTAGACAGTTCGTAAAATTCTAATCTCTGTATTTGGCTGTATAGCGCAAACATACAGGTATTAAAACAACGTACAAGTTTAATACCAGGGCTTTGAAAATACAAGCGGGTTGGAACAAATTCCTATAAAACAAAACGAGCATTGGGCAACTGTATTGCAGCGCGTGACGCCCTTAGTGTTGTCGGCGTCCATAGGCTGTGTCCATATCACTTGTCATTAGGGCCGCATGCCCGTCTGCTTGCTCAATAGTTTCTGTCAAAAAATGTTACCGCTTCTCGCCGCCTTTATGACCGTGGCCTAATTCTCTGTAGAAGGAAAGACCCCATATATTTCGCGGCATATTAGAAACCAGCGCTTACCTATGCTAAAATATGGAAGTACCGCACGGTCGGTTAATTGTAAAATTTGGAGTTTGATAACTTTAGCGGAAACTTTTACATCTGTGCCCGACTATGTTTTAGTAGGATAGTTGTGAGTTTTGACAGGTCGGCCGCTTCCTTTATGTCGGTTCGTAGAATATATACTATGTATAAACATATATGTATGTCGAAGCATTGTGTAAGTTACGATACGAGAGAATTCCTAGGATTAATTAATTATATGTAAGTAGATATGGGAAGACGTTCCAGATACATTGTTATTATGAACATTAGGGATATACATACATACCTCTTATTTACATATTAACAAAGCTTTTGTTTATGAATACTGGTAAGTACTCTTTTTAAATTGTTTTTCATTTTGTGTTGTGTAAGGAATTAATTAATATTACGAATTAATAACGTAAGGCTAAGCAACCTGTGTCAGCAACGGTGCACTGATGCGCAAGATTATTCATTGTTTTGATGACTGTCAGAGTAACAAAACGCTTTTTATTTTAGTGTTTAGTGCTGCACTTCTCCCTCTCATTCGAGCAATTTCCTGTTAACTCCCTGAGCCATAATGTCAGAAAAGTCCGCTATGCTGTACTTCGAATAAGGCCCTTCGAATAAGGTTCATGTGGACATGAAAGTAATTTAGAGCTAGTTTTAGTTCAATACATTCAAAATTGAACAAAACCACGAATTTGTAGCAAGTGTATGCTGTAAAATTGTGTCATGCAGTACAGCGAGCAAAATAGTTCTCCGCTATATTTAAAAATAAGAAATTATACAGAAAACAGATTGATTATAAGAGGTGTAATAGTTCTTATAATCGTGTCGATATATTTCATAAATCATTTATAAAGTTCCAAGCCTGTTTATTTCTCAAATAGAAAAAATGCTGCACTTCGACCAGAAGTTACCTTGTGTACCATCTCAAATTTCATAGTCATAAAAGCACTAAATTTACTTAAAATAACTATGTAATTAGATTTTTTGAAGCATATAAAATTTCGCGAGGGCAGGAGAGTAGAGTAGCTTTCTTCAATAATTAGGGAAAAAAATCAGAGTCATTTGACTATGATCATCTTAGTGGAATTTGTGTTAATTCCTACAGCCTCCTCAAGGTCATTTCTTCTGGTCATTGATATGGGGTATGCTGGAATAATAATACCTGCTCATGGGCATACCATTTCATTGTATATCCGGGAGTGGGTTTTGGCGGGAGACATATACATAACATCTAAACTCTCCAAAGGGCCTCTACGTCTTGGATCCATATCTCCATGCAAGCCTCTCAAAGGACCGCGGACTTAGTGCCGTGAATTTTTAAAAGGAGAAACATAAATACCAATGCGTTATGACCAATACGTTTATTTCAGGCAACAAAACAAAAATACAAGTATGGCCCACATTAAACATTTGTACAGAACTATGTTCGTACTGAATAACTAATTTGGACTTGGTCCTTTTCGTCAGTTGCCACATAAATGGACACTGAGGACCACTGGCAACAGCCATCAGGACTACGGGAAATGGTTCAACTCATAAAACACACCTTTAGTGAATTATATACATAAGACAATACAATATCTGAATTAATAACTAATATTTCTTGAAAATGCTGACCGTATCGATGGGGTAGTATCGATCAAAACAGTTTGCTAGTAAATTTGGCAGCCTCCGTGGAAACAGGGATTACGGGCAACCTGCACATTGGAGGATTCGCGCGTAATCTCATTTACGTATGCATACGCCGGATGCTACATCACGTATCGGACAATTTTGAGATGCAAAACTGTAATGCGTTTATTCAGGTATTAAAAAGTTGGTTTAGGCCGCAGATAAATCAGTCAAATATTATTTGACTGTATCCTCTTTTTATTGAATTATACAGCCTAATCTACAAGGTAGTTGCATAGAACATCTACTGATATTTATCTACCTACCTGTTTGGATAAACAAGAAATACTTTAAAATTGTTTTTTTATATAATAATTTTATTTAATAACACTATCAGGGTAATAATCAGGAATGCAGAGTAAAACATTTATTTTTAACCATTCTCTCATCTTTAGTAATTGTTTGGATCAGACAACTTTTTCTCGTTTGCTAACAAGAAAGAAACTTCACTGTGTTCGATAGTTAGGGTTGTCTCTTTTAGTGGCTCTTAATGTGGGACTTATGGTGAGAATTATCTTATTTTTCGATTAACCTTTTGTAAATCGCAAACTAAAATTATTACTTATACTGAATGCCTCGTAATACGAGGTGAACTGCTCTATTACTATTCTAATTGTAAAGTAAATACTTGTCATATGGCAACCCTACTGATAGCCGTCTATATGACAACGGCAGCGCAAGTCGGGTCAGACTCGCTCATTAGACTTGCCTAATGATACGCCGCTTGTTACGGTAACTTGTTACTAAAAGTCCCGTGGTATACACAACCAATGTAGCTCGACTTTTTAAAAGAAACCATGGCTTGTGTTATGTGTTCTACGGCCAAAGGGCGATGTTGCAGAAAATAATATAAAAACTTCAGTTAAGTATTTTTATTAGAAACGAGAGGTATTTTTTAAATTTACTTTATTATTTGTTGTTTAAATGGAACGATATGTGAACTTAAATTGTCTGATTTAATGTTTTTTTGTTTATTGTAGCGTGGTTATGATGTTACGAAGAGAGGAGAGAATTTATGCGATAGCAACAGTTATGTGAATTCGGAAAGAATTTTGGATAAGTATCTATGTCGAATACATACAATTAGAATTGTACCGAAGCCATGTTGAAATTTGCTTGCCCAGTTACATTCTCGACTGCTATAGCAGAGTACATACATATTTTATCACGTGAGAATTTTTTGTCCCTTAACTTACGTATAGGCAGAGGGTAGACATAATGACAAACCTCACTTGTTTCCTTTATATTATCACCTTACGCATGCTCCGCTCAAGTACAAATAGTAAACCAAATAGGATTCAATGTAGTAAACTAACAATTTAATACGCTGTTGTCAAGAAAATACAATTGTTCTAAATTTAAAATTTTCAAACGAATATAGGTAATATTCACATCATAATATTCGTATGATATCGATATCTACCTATATGTCGAATATAATAATTGGCCATTTACACTGCTACTATTACAAATACTAATGTATTATGGAGGGAGCTATATATCAAGATTGCGCGGGGAGCCGGGAAACCTTGCCATATTTTACATAAGATAACTTGAGAACTTATTTCTCTACTTGAGAAATGACTACATTTTTCATGAAATATTTTTCTAATTTTAGTTTTGATTGTTGATGGCCGTTATGTTTTCTTCAAAATTTGTTGGAATTTCTCGCTAGCCCCGGGGTTCGTGGCGTCACGGCTCCCCATGAAACCGAGAATATGCGGAGATGAGAGACAAAGATATACGCTATTTTTTCTTTACCTTTCTTACTTATTTGTGTGAAAAGGGACGGAATGTTGAAAAAATGAGTATTTTTAAAGTTTTCCACAAACATCACAGCAACTACTAAAATACCACAGCTACCTCCAGTAGACCCTGCAAATACTGAAACACCAGGTGCATAATGAATGTAGAGAACCCTTAAATATTAATGGAACGCCCGAGTCCATTTCTAATTACAGTCTCAAGTTTGTAAAACAGAGTCAGACGGGATAACTTGCCGTATACCACTCTGTATACCGAACTTACGTAAGTATACGGATACTTGCAGATGATTAAAAACAATTCGTTGTTTCAGCGTAGCTCAGCATTAGATTTCTCTCTCATTTGGGTATTTTCCCGCTTCTTTCATAGTCATTGAGCTTCGGGGCCCAGGGTCCGTGTTCCTACTTTTTCATCTCCACTTCGCACGGTCATTGGCATCTCAAGTTCAAGCCATCTTTTACCTTCCTTTTATTGACGATTGTAATTGAAAAAAGAAAATTAGGAAATAAACAAGATATTTAATTTCGTAGACACGCAACCGTACAGAAGAAAACCAAGGTCAGGCAAAATGCATAAAACGGAATTAATTGTTAAAAACGCCAGTATGAGAAGTTAGGATAATTTTGCTGGATCCACATCCACCCGCAATGGGCCATTTAGCCGACGCTGGTTTACGCTACGTTACGTTGTTACCCAGCGTCCTAGTTGCGTGCGGAACACTACATGAAGATATTTGACGCTATGTGACAGTGAATGAATACGGCGACGATAATAATGACCATTTTGATTTGATGCCTCTTCGAAGAACAATTGTCAGTGAAAAAAAAAAACATCAAAAATATCAACGATGATATAACAGAAAACTTAAAGACTTATCAAAACACATACGAATTGAACCTTCTTATTAAGTCATCGGCAAAAAATCGACTTTCCCATAGAGTTTGATCGGTAATAAATTAACACAGGGGCATACATTCAAGTTGACAAGTAGTTAAATGTGTTAAATTAAATATTTTTAATAATTCACATAACTTGTCCGGTCCCTATTTTTAGAATATGTCGCGTCGCGCTGCCCTGTCGCTTTTACAGCTCTGCTAGGAAGCTAACCCGCTGAATAATGTTTATTAGGAAAAATGTACATTTTGTTCCACGTGTACGAACGATAGGCTCCATGCATATATAGAGGATGTAGGTATCATTTGTTACTCGTTACTTTACTACCTAGATATACTAGTATTTCTATTATTATATTTATTTGTTTAGAGGTCACAGACACAGAAGACTTTTTCTTCACAGTCATCCATCATATTTTTACTTATAAATATTTATTTTACGACAAAAACAAGCATAGCTGTCAAAATAGTGTGACTATAAATGTTTGGACCTGCTTCGAAAATATTAAATTTTTGAACTCATAACATAGTATACATATCTTGGGTTTGTACTTTGCTCATATTTCCTTTTTTTGTTTATTATGATTTTCAGATTTATTCCTTTAGATATGAATTTTATGAGTCTACCACAGGCATAGACGTACGTATATATTACGCACTCACGTGATTATGACACAGTCCCCTGTCATTACAATCGCGAATTTCGACACCCATCTGCCTTGTATTTAACTATATGGAGACACGTCAAATTACCTTTGAGAGCATTTCACATCTCATTGCACACATTACTGCTAACCTGTTTTATCTCAAAAAAATGAAATAAACAAGATTACGTTAAAAATCATCTTACAAATTTTGACATTCTCAGAATCACTTTATATTAGTTTAATATTACATGAATATTAAACTATTATTATAGTGATTCTGATAAATTACAATTAAATATTACATTTTAATAATTTTATCAAAACATTTCTAAGAAACTTCAAAAGCAATTAAGGCGTTCTAAAATGTGTTTAGGCTAATTAACTCGTTTACACAATTTGCCTGCGTCAAGGAGATTTGTGAATCCAATTGGTTTAAATACTTGGATCGTTCATCACATTTCGGTTGGCATTAAGATGGGTACACGCAATTAATTATTAAACTTTTAGATGGAGTTAATATTGACGGGGTTTCCCGTCGATTTGTCTTGCTCATGACATCAGAACTTGGTGCCCTTTATGATTTATCTAGGCCACAGTGGCGCACTTATTTCTACGAATTTACACTTGGTTGGCTTGGCTGTTCAATTTCGATTCGGAAATTCGATATCCTAGACGTAATCGTATTTATTAATCAAAAGATCACTAGCTATTCAATCAAGAAAATTGAAACATATTTATTTGTACTCTAAAGTCTATATCTATGTCTAAAATATGATGTAACGGAACATATTTTTTATGCTTTGGCATATTTAATTCTAGACAATATGAACAAGAGTTCTAGGAAGGCCAAGAGTTAGTTATATGAACTGTCGTATCACGAAATAAAACAATAAAATATTGGCAATGGTAAGAAAAAAGTGGGTGGAACTGCACTCACAATAGCCTAGCTTTTCAATTCTGATAATGACTGTAGACAAATGGGTACCTACTTTGGCTCAAATATGTCGCCCCCCACAATCTGCTTCGGTTTGAGTCTACAGTGTGTCTATTGGTAAATCCGCCACTGAAACACGGTCACCACTCAAGGACTCCACTAGAAATCTTGGCTGGAACATAATTTATTTTTCATCAAATATCCCGAGCCCGGGGCTTACGTGTCTGTCATATTATAAAGAATATTGTTATTTTCTTCACTGATGCAAAAGTCAAGGTTTACGTTTGAGCGACTTTAATGAAATAATGTTTATGTGACCTACTTTGAGAGGTGAAAGAATTGACAGAAAATTGTCTTTTTCCACACTGTTATCTCACGGTGATTGGATTGAGCCCTCTTTCAAAATTATTTCCGTCATGTCACAACGTAATATTGAAGTGTGCGCACATAATGCTGTCAGAATGTGAGGCGTCAAAAAGTCTGGTTGGTTTGGTTCATCATTACCAAGTATTACTTTCTGCATAAATATTCACATGTGTGTAATGATGAATACATGTAACGATTTGTACCTAAATACCTTATTCTAAACTTGGAATTAACTTAAACTCAATCCGCGTTGAGTTATGACATGGTTTCTTGGATTAAACCTGCTTTTTGATATTCACAGATTTGTATGTAATCGATTTAATTTTTTTTTATAAAAGTTCTTACATCTACGTTTATTTATATAACTATTTAAATTATATGAATAACTAACACATCGCCGAAAACTGGCGAAAATACGTACGAAACTGTGCAAAACCGGAATGCCGGAACCACAGCCAATATTTACGTGCGAGTTCGAAACTCAGACAATTAGTTGTCTGAACTTTTCTTATTCGAACTCTAATTAAACAGTATAAATAATCACAAAATCTCCCCTTATACAAGAGAAACAATATATGCAATTATATATTCCGGTAGCAAGGGGCAATTAACATGGAAGTTCTCGTTAGCGCTCGCAAAGGGAAACTTTTGATGTTAAGGAACAGGGAAAAAAATTCAAGAGCTCCGACTGCCTCATTAACAGCCTTTAATGCTAGTGAGGCGCTTCCGGGCAGTCTGCGTAAGCGCTTCAGACGCTGCATTTTTAAAAACAAAATGTTCTATACTGTCAACTTCTATTGTTCTCTGACAATGCGAATATAATTACGTATGTTTTTCTTTCATATAATGTGATTATATGTCCCACTGCTGGGCAAAGGCCTCACCTTTTGTCTTCTATAGGTTTGTCTTGAACCGCTTGTTGCCAACCGCGCTGGAACTTGTCTAGACCGTCCTTTTATATTATTCGTGATCTACCTCGACGCCTGTGCCCTTCGAATCTAATTAGTCAACTGTGATTACATTATGGAATGGAAAAAGATGATACTTTTTGCTATGTGGTGTGGAATAATCTGTTTTTTTTCTCTAAGAAATAAAATTAATAGATAAAAATGTGAGGCGGCGCACGCGTGCGAGGAGTAAATGCCTTTAAAAAAATCACATAATATTAATCAAAGATAGTAGTCCGAAGGTCCTAAGTTGATATTTAGGCCTTTATAGTCCCGATATGGTACATTTTAACACTCTAAATTGTATCATTTGTGAGTGAAATTCTAATATCTTTGAACGTAAAGAAAATTCCACGCTCTGATTAAACAGCACGACGAATGCGTACACATAATAATCATACGTTTTCAACAATTATTGTTTGTAATTGCGACATATTCAACTCCATAAAATGTGTGCTGCAACTGCAAATTACTGCATATGCATTCAGTATGCACTGGCTTCCGGATAGCCAGCGGACAGTGTCGCGACTCCATAGGCAGGTTTATTATAAAACGTATAAAAATATATAGTAGTTTTCATTGCAAAAATATTCTAATTTCCTTGTTTTTCCAAAAGCGCTGAAACTACAACGTGTCGATTTTAATTATAACAATAATAATACTTTTTTATCAACATAATAATAGATTTATATTTATTTATTTTCAGGTTTCGGTTTCTTGATTTAATTTTATGTTGAAAATAAGGTAACATAATCTGGATGTCTTGTCGCCAACTTTGGTACTTCAATTGTTCGATTTGTGAGTAAAAATGTCAATCCCAAACATATTTGAGCCCACAAATCGATTTCCTACAACCTCTTATAACAAACAGTTACACTCCACTGCGTCAAATTCACATCGTCTTTGATGAGGGTTTATTGAATTCACACCGTAAGGAAAGTTTTCCGTGGCGCGTGAGAGGATTAATAGAATCAAACACAAGCAATAACTCTCTTGAAAAGATGCAATTCTTTCTAAACTATATATATTTTTTACTACTATACTTTTTTTAGCACAACAACACATGCGGCCCACCTGATGGTAAGTGGTCACCACAGACTATCAACGCCTGTAACGCCAGAGGTATCAGACGCAGGTTTGTACAAAAGGGAATAAATATTTTTTTCAGATATTCATAAGAAATCTAGAGGTTGCGTGTGGGCGCGAGGTGCGAGCACCACGCGTGGTAGTCATGCGGCTGTAGTTTTAGTCACAAATAATTTGGCTGATGAGCATTTGGTATTTCTTGAGAACCTATTCGACATAATCATAATTTGATGTAGTTGTGCCAATTCCAGTCTGTTACCAAACAGCCGTACTGTTGCACAACTACCAGTGTGTTTAAACATTCAAAAAATTCGAAATTATTTATTTTTCCCCCACAATCTATGTAAATTGTTACCCTGCAGCACATCAAGTTACCCTGCATGAAACTCTATGGCGCGGTAATAGCGACGAGTTTGCATTGAATTTGGGTAGGTTGATGACACGTGAAACCAATTTAGATTTTTAGAAACTGGTTTCTAAACCAAGCAGATCTCAGTACCCCAGCCTTTCGCCATTAGGTATACAACACCCCAGCGTGGGATATACATACATATTCAACGTAATATATATTAACACATTTTGTGTTTTGTTGGTATAGTGCCTATTCCATTTAACCAAATAACATCAGAAAGAGGTTGTAAATTTTGAAAATAATGCAAAATAGCGAATTCCATGAATGTTACTAATCAAAGTTACATGCGAAATGCTAATTAATGTTTGTCAGGTAAATAAAACGACATTGTAAAGTCTATGTTGTATATTAAAGTATTTATTCATTTGTTTTTGCCAACGTACCAGTGCACCGACAAACAGAGTACTTAAAAAGTTACAATTACTGTAAAACTAATTAGTATTTTAATTAAAAAATTTCTACTATATTAGTAAATTACATTTTTATTTATCTTATTTTTAATTATAGTTTTAGTATATTCTTAGAAGTGTATTTTTAGCATGGATTTGAACTGTAAGTTTTGTCTCTTTTTATTGACTTAATAGAATTAATTGTTATAAAAAATATTAACGCAACATAATGCAACCCACAGATGCAACCTGACTGTTAACTTTTCTGTTACAGGAGGACAGGAGGCCAGTCTTGAAATTTTATTTAAACGGACAAAAAATATATTATGACTCAAATGTTTTATTCAGGCTTTTGGTTTGGTGGCTCAAATAAGAGAGAGCGTGCTCATTTGAGTTAAATTTTTAGCCAATTACCTTGTTGAATGTGGAAATAAATCGAATAATTCTGTTTATCGAGTTTCAAAGCTAATAAATACCGAATTGATGTAATATTTCGTGAATTTGTTTATTGAAACCCTTTTTTTGTGGTTGAGTCCTCAAGAAAAGTTTAAACAGGTTGAAGGTTTAAAGCCACGTTGAAAGTTGGACAAGAAGACATCCGGCGGGCGCTGCCGGTCCCAGTCTCCGTCGTGTTTATAAAATAATACCTGTAATCCCTCTTCACTACGACCACCTGCGCCAATTTGGACCAACGTTTTATAAATTAAGATTTGAATCCCGGTAATATTAACTTCCGTTTCTGTTCATATCCTAGTACCCACTAAGACATTTTTAAAGGCGATTGTTTCGTCGTTCGTTTTTTTAGTTCAGATCATCAGAAGAAACAGAACCTGGATGTCTACATGTACCTACTTACATACATACAATACAACATAATACAAACGCATAAATTTTATTAACTTTTGCTCACTTTTCGACTGGACTCAAAAATTTAATTCTGTTTATGTTTAAATGTTTTCCCCAGTACTAATTTACAGACATGAAAGAAAAATACAAAAATAAATTGTATTCTCTTTTTGCGAAATTCCAATTAGTATAATTTCATATGCCACCTACAGTCCACTATTCGAAAAGCGAAGCCTGAAGATCGATAAATAAAAGGTTCACGTTTGAAAGCGGTGCCCGCGGCTGGATTCCGCAGATTCATTGAATGCAATAAAATTTTCTGCACAATTGAAACCATTAAAGAACGTCGCTGCTTCTAGCTGAATGTTAAGTTCGCAGCTAGTGTGAATGGAACAATCACATTGTGAGAAGTGCCTTTTTGTTCTCGATTAAAAACAATGAATCTAGCAGAATTTGATTCCACTTTGAAATTAGAACGTACTGTTTGTAGAACAATGCTAAAATTACGGTCTATCGACGTAAGAAAATATTTATGTTTTGCGAATTCTTCAACTCGCGAGTACCTACCGCTCTATATATAAATAAATATAAATATAAATATATACGGACAAATCACACAGATTGAGCTAGCCCCAAAGTAAGTTCGAGACTTGTGTTATGGGATACTAACTCAACGATACTATATTTTATAACAAATACATATATAGATAAACATCCAAGACCCGGGCCAATCAGAAAAAGATCATTTTCTATCATGACCCGACCGGGGATCGAACCAGGGTTCTCTCGGTTCAGAGGCAAGCACTTTACCACTGCGCCACCGAGGTCGTCACTATATCACATCAACTAGATTCTGGTTCTATGTATTACTGAAATATTGTATGTATAAATTACTTTTAATTAAGAAAATTTATTACTCTAACACTGAGCAATTATAAAGAAATGATATATTCCTTTTTGCAGTTTCATATTCTATCCCATGTTAATGTACCTAATCAAGACAATAGACGAAATAAATTTTAATAATTCTAAATTGAATCGTTCTAATTAAAATGACTCTACTTCTAAATTATGAAAACAAGATAAACATTGCGATAAAATTATACAGTCCTCTTAAAATAGTTAAAATAGTTTAGTTCTCGCGAAATTGCAAGCGAAAGACCGAACTTGAGTTGAAGGAAATTTGCCCTGGGGCGACTAAAAACCATATTTTCTCGAAGCTTCTTTGTCATTAGTCGACTAAATTGTTTTTCCTGTGGCGGAGTGTCTTGGCCGGGGCTAGATTAAGCGGTAAGCTTAGCTAATTCTCTCCACTCCTAGATTGCTATATAGCCTATTATGGGCTTAAGAAGCTACAAGTTCAACGCTTCAAGTAGGTAATTTAGCGCTTAACGGAGAAAATAACTGTAATAACTTCTTTCAAGTATCTCAGAGGCGCGCCCGGTCACTGCTTGAGAACTAAGTTTATCTAACTTATAAGATTTCATCCTATATTTTACAGGAGCAACTTTTGTTATTGGTGTTAACTATTTCCTATATATGTCACAGGTATCTGGTTAAATCAGCCATTTATTTGGAAGGTTAGCCCGTTCATTAAACGCCAGCGATCAATTTAACGCCTAGGCCGATCATTATACTAGCACCAATCAACGGTCAACGGGCTAGCTTACAATAAGCCAACTAATTATTAAGCTAGCCCTTTTAAGACGGCTGACGTAAAATCAGGCAGGTGATTTAAATTTTGCTGCGACATGAATATTGTTTTGCTATTAAAATTGATCTAGGTGAGTCTCGTATTCGTCATAAATTCGTACTGAAAAATGCATTTATTCATTATATACCTACGTTTCGTCGCCTAGTTTAAATATATTTGTCTGTAGTATCTGCATTAAGAATATTTCTGTGGTAATTTTATCTTTGCAAAAGATTATCCGGCTATCCTTAACCCATTCTATATAGGAACAGTTTGTCAGCTATATCTTATCTCTAAAAATATTTACAAACAATATTAAGTCTTATAGGTTTTGTATGTAACTATTCTAATTTCTGTGTATGTATACTGTAATATAATGTTTCACAGTTTCATATAATAAAAAATCAGAATGATCTTTAAAAAAAGTTAAATCTTCGCATAAGATTAATCCATCCTTGCCAAAACTCACGGCTGCAAAATGAAGCCAAGCTAAACTAGCCAGCTTGCGCTGCGAGCAAATTGTTCTAGTTTATCAAAACTTAAAGCCAGGGGTTCTTAACCTTTTGCCCCGAAAATAAAAAATATAAAAGTGAAATTAAAATATTTTCTTATGTAGCTACCAGGTCCACTGATGAACAAAATCCTCCTCTTTCTGTTTCCAACCACTACCCCTCACTAGTTGACGCCATCTCCCACAATCCATTTTGTACAATATTATTCATTTGAATGTGGTATACATTACTATATATTGTGTCAAAGTCACATTGTAATAGCTTTAGATAGCCCCAGAGGTTTGGAACCGCTGTCCTAGACGGACAATTTGGCTTCAGTTTTAAACCCGTAACTCATAACGAAGCATATTTAAGCCTTCCGTGCACATCCTCCAACATAAATAATGAGCCTTGCTGCCTTTGCAGCGCCTATGAAAATACCTGTTTACTATTTATTAAATATTCATTTATTGCATCGAAGTACTTGTATTTCGAAGTACCTTCAAATAAATATTACTAGGAAAATAATATGATTATGTTACCGACTACATACTAACGGCAAACAGGAGGTTTACCATCATCTCTTAACGCGATCCACTTTAGAACCTAAACTGAACTGCATCGCAAATTCGTACCATCGACTTAATTTTTAGTGAATGCGATTCATTTTAGGTGCCTAAATTGAACTGAGTTGCTTTGGAATCGTTCTGTAAAAGTTGATGGTAGGCCTGCTGTTCGCCATACTTGGTAGTTTCAGAGTACATTTCTGGTATTTACTTAAGGTAACTCGCGTACAAACTAAACATTTAATTTAAGTATAGAGCTAGCATATGAGAAAGTTAAAAGCCATATTACTGTCAATACTGTGTATATATACTTAATAGGTACATATTAAAAAGACCACTGATGAAAACCATTCCTATGTATATTTGATAAAATTTTTATGCGATTCAAGTGTATAGAGTTTTAATGGTTATCTAAATTATAGTTAACTAGCAGCCCGTCCCGACTTCGCCCGGGTAAAACCATAATAAATTTTACACCTAAACTTTTCTCAGTAATCACACTATGTATTGGTGACAATCGTACAAAAATTAACTCAATTGTTTTGGAGTTTATCGCGTTCGTACAGATAGACAGACAGTTATGCGACAGGGGATGGACTTATTTTTTTAATATGTAAGAAAGTATTTGATATTGTAAGAAAGGATTAACCAAAAGAAAACCTCAAAATAAAAATACCTCCCTAGGTACGTAGTTAATCTTTATACATCCATAAATACGGTCCCAACAGCACACGTTTGGAGCTCTCCAAATAACCTCTTTGGCTGGCTATCAAAGTACTCTCAAAACGCTATAAAGTACAGACTTCATTTCTCCTTTGAGCTCAAAAATCTCTGCACCTTAGCAAACTGCACGTCAAATACACACGAAAATATCGCATATTGCGAAACTTTTGTAAAAAATATAAATAAAGCATTCAGTAGAACAAAGAGAGACAGAGACTTTGCTTATTGTTGGGACGTGATAAATGAATAAATTTTGTGGCTACATTTCATACATATATTTTTTATTTATTGGTCTAACTTTGCACGTGGTCCGACAAGCACTTGAGCAGTAATTTTTTGAGTGAACTTTATTGGGCACTAACTTTTGCGAATAGTCCGAGAATAGTATTTTTTCCGGAATAAAATGTCGCAATCATAGATACAATTAATATTTATTTTATCTATGGTTGTAATATTTCTTTGTCCTATATCTTTTTTATGTTTTTTTTAGTATAGCAGGAAGAGATGACAAATAAACATTTCTGTTTAAAACACTAGTTGTGATATTCTAGTAACGATAGTGGGGATTAGGATAGAATATAAATATGCTGCTAGTCTATTAAAAAATAAATTATTTGTTTACATAGTAAAATATTATCAAAAACATAGTACTTACCACCTTTCACGGCAGTTGGCTAAGGAGCAAATACGTGTTACATTGTCAAAGTTTGCCGCTATCAATCTAGGGTAAGATTAATCGAAGGTCGAACCCACTGACCACCAAGCACGAATGAGACAAATATCCCACAGTTCCATCGAGCACAGGGCAAAATGAGTTTCTTCCGATAAGGTTCATAAGGTCGAAATATCAAAATGGTCATCGGTCTCAAATTGTCTAAATATCAGAATGGCCAATTTTAAAATAATTAACTTGCATATAATTTTTAATAGCAAAATTTCGCGTGTCATGTCATGCCACATATTATGAAATTTAAAATTTGATGCTCAACTTAAAACCTTACAGATGGAATTAATATCTAGTCCATGAAATATTTCTGAAAATCAAAATATGTATCTTTGTCAAAAGCTGCAGTGTGATCCACATGATTTCTGTAATGGTTATTTCTTAAGACAATTTGGTATGGTCGGACAAATAGGAAGAGTACATTCCGACATTTTGGTAATTGTACTTTATGAGCCTAAATTGTTCCGTTCATTTGGCGCACGTTCGGCTGCTATCGGCTGCAACATTTTTCGTGGGCCGCCGACCTTCCCCCCATAAATCAAGGGTGCGTGACTCCGCGTCCGCCGATGTGTTGGCCGCGGACGTGACGAAACACCCCCTGAATTTGTATAAGGCTGTTTTAAAATAAATCGGTGTAACTCGGCCAAATCACGTTGATTGCTGAAATCAATTTTAACACGGAAGGTCAGAAAAAACGCGTCGATAATGGCAACTTTGCTATGTGGCTCTCGCTCTTACACAATACTGTGTGAGCGAAAAAAAAAACAAAACAATCAGTAGCAGTGTACTTATATCCCGGGAGGGAGTAGACGGGAACCAATTGGATCGAACATCGCTCTGGAATCAATTTTTTAGACGTGATTAAAGAAGTTTGACAGCGCGAAAATAGAGAGCAAACATTTTTTACATCTTAATTTTCAACTGAACCCGTAGTATTTACTGTTTCTCTCTTTCTTGTGTCTATGTAAAATAAATGCCATCAAAAACATTCTATTAAACCCAAGTTTCGCAGCTCAATTTTTCTACCGTAAAAAGTTGTAAGATCCATGTTACCAAGTCGATTAATTTATTTAGTCCCTACTTAAAGGACCTTCTGTCTTAAGTTATTACGCAAGTTATTATCATATCAATATTAAAAATCTTTTAGGTTTTAAATAAATAGATCGACTTGGCCATCGCATGAAAACACAATGTATCTTATAAGTATTACATATTATATTAGATTGTTTAGTCTATGACGCCCACGCGATTGAACTCTCGTCTCCAAAACGAATGTGTGATTTTTCGAATGACATAATTCCAACATGGCTCTGGGGGCATTAAAACAGATTAAATTTAATTAAAATGTCATAAGAACCTATTTCAATCCCTTCCTTTCACTCTAATCATAGAATATCAAACAACAATTCGATTTTTATATTTTAAAAAAACCTCTTTTTTTCATGACATGAAAACATTTTCATATATATTTTTTCATATTTCAATATTAGTTATTCCAGAAAAAATGTTAGATTTTATTCTGAATATTCAGGTTATAAAAGGGCAATAACCTCATATTCATAATATCACTTATCAGTAAGTTTTCATGTGTAAACACATTCCCATTTCATGGTTGTTCGCCGGATATGCTTGACATCTGTGAAAATGTAATGGAAAAAATTTCGCATGACTTTCACTTGTATAAATGCTTATTATTTGTGCGATTTGAACCCTTAATTTATTTTCTATTTGATATTATAAAATTATAAATAGGTTTAACGGCAATGTTTACCAAATTTATAATTTTGTAATTTATAAATTTGGTAAACATGCGTTCACTCGGTTTCAATTTGAACTTGGAAACAATATCGACAAATAGTAAATCAGTGTTGCCAACTTAATAAAATATATCAGCCTCGTGTGGTCTGATGGTCAAGCCATCAAATCATAACATTATTATATATACATTAGATATAATCGAATTAACGATTGTTAACGACGAACATTGTTAACCCAATGAATGTACTTTAAAACCATTAAAAGCTTAAAAAAAGTGTATCTCGTCCACTATCGTAAGGGCTGTCGAAGAATAAACACGGTGATATTATTCTCGGATATTTTATTTGTTAACAATGGCCACATGGAAGGCTTTTGGCCTGTAGTGCGGCTCTAACAATTTACATAAATAGTTTTTTAAAATATTCTTATTATTTAACATTAGACATTAATAACATTGTTTATATCAACTAACTTATATATTACATCTTGTAGCTACAAACTAAATGGCTTACATTCCAACAAAACAACACAAAACGCCTGCACTTCAAAACTTTCCGCAAACTTTGACCTTTGCTAGTGTCAATATTTAACTATTATTTTAGGACAGCAACACTGAAAATGCGACTAAGTCGACTATTAATAAATCGTATTAGCGTTTCATGTCATTGTTGAAGTGAGAAACGGCTTTGGTATAATTTAATAATGAAATTGTTAGTCGCTTATTGGATATGATTTTTAATTAGATGTACCTTAAGGAAGGAAACTTCTAGTAGATACTCGGTGGGACTGCTGGGATTTTTGTTACAAATGAGTGACTAATAATAAGTGATAAAAACGAAATGAAATTAAGTAAAATTAATACCAGTTAAGAAGCTAAGCCTTCTTGCAAAGGCCTAATTTTATTTCTACTACTAGGCAGGCTACACTTAGGCATTTTACATGTACGCATAAGAATCATTGTGTTGTGTTAGTTCTGAAACAATGGACCCGCGTGGTGGTTTGTAAGTACGTATAAATGGCTGTTGATGATAACGTACTGGAAAATTTTGAACATTCGTTGCGTACACTAGCTTAGCTTTATCCAGAAACATTGCTCTCATCAAGTACATTATATGATGATAGGTGAAAATTGATGTGAAAATCTATATTTGCATCAGGGTAAAATATATATATCGCAAACACATCCTTTAAAAACTGCGAGCACAGTATGTACACTCATCTTTTCGGCGCAATTTGTGTAAAGTTTAATAACTTTGCCGCTTTGCAAGCAGTCACACGCGTCGTGTACACCGACATTAATGTAAATCAGCCTTAATGCTAAACGATAAACATTCGTCAAGTTGTACTTGCTTTCACGTCTCTGGGAGGTTATCACGGCTGTATTTTTACTCGTAAATCAAGTGAGTGTTGTCACGTAGCTCTTGATATTTCTTGTTATTAGCGCAGAAACTTCGTCGTACTTTCGGATCGATAAACAAAGAAGTTTCCCTTATGTTGTTATTACTTTAGGCAAGATTGCCAGACTATGTTTTCCTGTTTTTTTATGAAGGTCAAATTGAAATTGTTTTTATTCAATTATTCATCGTAGATTTGCGTTTATTTTGCATAGAATATATCACAATGTTTATTTTTAGCCAGTCCCAATCAGCTTTTTGTACTATGGAGGAAGTTTAAATGCACATACAAATTGACAGCTTATTATTTTATTTATTTGATATACTAAGGATATAAGGATTGTATTTTTGTATCCGCGCGATGTGTATACTATCTGTTCGCGATAAACTCAAAAATTACTGCACGGATTTTCATGAAGTTTTCACCAATAGGTAGTGTGATTCCTGAGGAAGGTTTAGGTGTAAAATTTGTTATGTTTTTACCCGAGCGAAGCCGGGACGGATCAATAGTTCATCGTCAAAGTGTACACATCCATTAATACAAACTATTTGTTAATGAGTACATAATTATAATTATTTATTAATGAGCATATAACACTTAAAAATGTTAACACATAAGTAGTGGATTTCGTGTGTGCGACATGCATGATGACATAGTATATGATAGACATGCTTCATTAATGGAATTATAATGTAAGTGAAACGGCTACTAAACTATACGAATGCTATTCCTAAAATCGATTGTAACTATTCATACGTAAGATTTTTAAACAAAGAATACAAGATTATTCAAAAATGATAAAAAACACAGTCACATTGTAGTTTTAGAAGCGTATATTTCAAGCATATATTTAGTTTCCTCGCAAACTTCCATGTTTCATTGAATTTCTATCAAAACAGGCAGATTGGTTTGAATAAATCTTTTTCTTTTATGTTTTATCTTTTATCTTCCGCAACTGCTGAGGGAGAAGCCAAGAATAAAATCTCGGAGATATCTCATGCGGCAACTTTTGAATTTTATAACATTCTGAATTCGTTAAATTGTTTTGTATTTTTATTTTAAATGTTGGTTAGCAAATTTTGTTATCACTTTTGTGTGTAATTATTTTACATTTCGTTTTATCTTGGTGTTTATTAACACGTGAGTCTAGTAGTTAATATTTTTATAAGTTTATATTGGCGAATTGATATCAGTATCTGCAGCGAAAACTTCTGATATTATATTATACTAGCTTTTGCCCGCGGCTTCGCCCGCGTGAAATTCATAGAAAAATCTCAGTATTTTTTTTATCCCGTACTCTGTAAGACTGGTAAACATATATGATTCAAATTCTCATTTTTTCTCATCTTAAGTTCAATTTCCTGTTTCCCGGTGCGTGTCTTGTCCCACAGACGTGTCTTGTCCAATCCCGCTTCCTGCTATGTAATGAAAGTAGATATCCCGTATGGTTTCCTACATATTGTGCCATCATGTTTTTTGCAATGATGCCTTATCTTTTATAATTAAGTATATACTTAATTATAAAAGATAGATAGTATTGTGTCGTCTTTTATGGATCTACTATGTAATGTATCTAATTTTCCTACAGGACCCTTCTAATTTTCCGGGATGAAAGTCTATAAGATGTTAACCCGGGATTCTGAGGCATTTTTGATTCGTAATTCGTTTTTCAATTATCCTATGGGAACCTGACCATCTACCGGGATGAAATGTATCTAAGATTTAACCCGGTATATAAGGTACCTACCAAATTTCAAGCAAACCGGTCCAGTAGATTTCGAGTGATGCGCGTTCAGACAGACAGACAGACAGATAAACATTTCCTAAACTATATTTTCGTCATCTATAAAGTAACTAAGTATATTCCATGAAGAATTAAAAAAATATATCCAATGTACAAATTTGGCCTTTTTCCAATTTTATTATATGTATTGATGATTACATAAATTATATCTAAAGTAATGAGTTTATTTCAACGAACATATCCAAAGTACTTAATAAAATAACCCTATTTTGGATTTGAAAATTCTTTTTACACACGATGATTGCTCAAAAAGGTTAATGAAAAATTAACATTTAAGATGTTTGGACGTTGGCTTCAAAATAAAAATGGTTGATTCTAATAGATCATAAATAAAATACAAAACTAAAAAAAAGACTGGAGCAAGAGATTCAAGCAAAAGAAGATCGTTGGCCATTAGCCCAGGGGCAATGTGCAGTGACGCTCGGTGCAGTGACGCTCGGAGCCCTTCTCACGCAATCGAAGTTCACTTCTACAGTTTTCTCTATTTTTTTTAAAGGTTTATGCAGTTCCACAAAATCACCGTAAAAAAGTTTAGGCATCAATCGATCGATCGAACGAAATTTTCTTTTGTAATTTTGCACGAGTAGTGATCTTCAATTGCGTGAGAATCGGACAGCGATTAGGCACAGTTTAAATTATATTCAACTTTAAGTTTAAATTGTATAGTTAACTGCGCCTCAAGCTGCTCTGCAAAGACCTCTATGCGGCAATAATAACCGCAAATTGGTTATGAGTTAGAACGTCGCTGTAATGTAGACTGTATTCTTTCGTTCTTGTACAACGTAAATTGATATAAAAATTGCTCGTAAAGCATAAAATTAAAACGCGGATCGTGGACCGTGTTGCAACACGCTAAATACCTGTCGTATTTCAGGCGCCATCTGTCGACGACGGCCTTAGACTGCGGCGTTTAATTTATTAACCAATTTGCTCAACGCTCGAACCGCGACTCTGCCAGAGCCGGATTATACCATAAGGCAGAGTTGGCAACTACCTCGGGGCCCCAAATTGACTAGGGGCCCCGGACCCCGGACGAAATTTTTATATTTTTATGACATATTATTTTGGATTCAGAACAACGTAGAGCCTGTTTCACCACTTTCCAATAAAATATCAAATAGTAACTTGACAGATAAACTAACTTACTTACTGCTATATAAATCTTCCTGAAGTGAAGCCAGATACTCATTAATATCCAATACTTATGAAACACAATTTTAATCGAAATTACACAAATTATCTTCCTGTTCGATATGTACAGATATTTTATCAACATGCGGTGTAACAGTGTAATAAGCTCTTGTCGATTAAGCATCAGTTAGGAGACGCTGCTAGTGCTATATTGCTATTTCGAACTGACGACGACTTGTGGCCAACGTCAGCCTGGGTCGGCGTAAAAAATAAACCTTTAAATAAAGAGCTGTGATTTTACAACCGGCCGTCTTCCTGTCGCCAACTATCCTTGGCTATGCTATTTCTTGCATCTTTATTATTCAATCAATCATAATTACATTAAACTTATTTCTTTCGGGTTTCAATAACCGATATGATGTCCCACGAATTATGTTGTCATGGATGCAATTCAGGGCCCGAACATGGTATATCCGACCCTGTAATCTTACTCCCTATATTTTGTTTCTGACTTAATAAATCTGAAGTCATAATCCGTGAAGGATATTTCTACGACGGTGTACAACAATTAAGAATTAATCTCATAATCGCATTCAGTTTTTGCCTTTAATTAACGCTGTACAAAGTAGAATGTCGTTGCTTTGAACGAGACACTTCAAAATTGTAAATGTTTACAACTTTATCTACAGCGTTAGGGATGTCAAGAAGTAGTTTTTAAATTGAAATTCTGTCTAATATGACTTGCACCATTTTATTGCAATGGTTGCTGATAGTCATTCCTGAATTATTAATTTAAATTTGATAGCGGCCCTTCGGAACGATCGGTTTATAGGTTACCTAAGATTTTTTACCTTTAAGTTTTCATTGGCTAAACTTTGGCTGTGTGGAGGTTAAAGTCAACATCAAAGTTGACTGGTTCAACTCACTCCAATTCAATATACATACATATACTGTC
This sequence comes from Plodia interpunctella, assembly GCF_027563975.2. Lineage (NCBI taxonomy): Eukaryota > Metazoa > Arthropoda > Insecta > Lepidoptera > Pyralidae > Plodia > Plodia interpunctella. The sequence continues at coordinate 4,308,782 of NC_071308.1, read as the reverse complement.
ATGTCTTGAGTAGGCTCTCATAAGTGGCTTGGTAGTGGGCACTCATTGCTAAGTGGGTGATTACAACCACATTAACATAAATTGAAGGACTGTACTAAATTTTTACGAACTAAACAATACAATTCAACGGAATAAAATTTCTCGATATAACTTTTTAGTATTGGATGTATTTTCAGTCTTAGTTTATTGGATGTATTTTCAGTCTTAGTTAGATTTCCGTGTTAGTTAGATATTAGTTTTTTATTAGTTACATAAAAACACAACAAACAAAATTTAATACACGAATATAATTTAGCGACCCTAAACGCGAAGAATTCTTTTACGCTAAAAGAGACCCGTGAACGTCGCATGTTACACCAAGGACTATGAAACTTCGCCACTTATTCCCGCATCAATACGCGCCTTAAATAGCTTTCCGAAGGAGATATACCCAGGTACGGAATCTTCCGTACCTGGATTTCGTAGATTCCGTAGCATATTCAGGGGCATGCCGCGACTGGTTGGTCGCGGCATGCCAGACGGTCACGTGTCACTTCTAAATTAAATTGAATAAGAAGAAGAAGACTTCTAAATTTAAACTCAAAAGAGAATTTAAACTCAAAAGACTTCTAAATTTAAACTCAAAAGACTTTACATTGAGAAGAGATAGATGTGCTGTTTCTGAAATAATTATTTTATTTAGTCTAAATGAAAAAAAACGAAGACGAAAATATTTTTCATTAATTTTTATGTAATAGAATAACATTCGCATCCTATAATAAATACTTATGGCATTATATAATCTATGCGTATTATGCAATGTGAAGGTGATTTAATTATATAAAAATTGATAAAAAATAGTTTCGTCATATCAATCGATTAATAAGATGATCACGTATCTGTTAACGCGATATAATGTATCATTAACGAACTATAGGCATTATAATAGTTCATTGGCTATAATCTCTATATATATATGTACGTACATACAATATAATGACTAATAGTAATTCAACTGCAAGACACGCTTTTGCTTTTAATTGTTAACTTTACAGCTTTACCTATCAAAAGTCGCTTATCTCCATACGTCTAACTTAAAACTTGAGTAGACGTTTGCTTGTTTTACGACTTGTAATATTAGGGGATACGTTTAATAAATTTCAACGTCGCATTAAGCTCCAACATAAATTAAAATGTAACGACATGAATTGTAATGTTGTTTTCGGGGTGCAGGTATGAAGTTTGAGATTTTTACTCGAGAGCTATGACTTGAAGCGGAGAGCGGCGCGTTGCGCGGCGCGTCTTGCAACGTGGGCTGCCCCGCTCTAACACGCTAGCTACTGCATCGCACGTACCGCTTCAATATCGTGGACCATAGCCATGAAGCAGTTCGTCTCTCTGTCTGACGAATCCGATTAAAAACCGGACCCGACTCTTTGACCCGGCTCTTCTCATTTGCTCACGCAACATGTCCACGCCAAGTCTGAGGTGTCTAATACCCATTATCCATCCATATTTTTGAATACTGGCGTGGACAAACGTTCATTATTAAATAAATAACCCGCTTCTTCAATCTAATTAATTAACTGATGATCGGCGAGACGAAAACTGTTGTGAACAAATATCCAATCCGATTGAAGAAAAAAGGTCCTTAAAGACATATATGCCCCATTCAGGACCTCGATTCGGTCTCGGGACTTATCTGTTTGATGTCACTATGCCATGCTTTTAGTTCTAAGAGCATCATTACGCCCACCCCGCCATCACTTTGCCCGCCACCATTGCAATGTGGAAATTAATGATAAAATTAATGATTAGTTAATCGAAGCAATATGAAAAAATAATTCATGTCGTCCGATCAGTCGGATAAAGGAAGTCGGACCACGTGGCCAGAGCGCAAATTTCGCTCAGCACCCTCAGACTTTATGCCTCCAACAAATATGTTTTAAATGCTATCAACGAACGTATTTTGATTTACGTCTCTCCTTTTGAAGTTCTTGTGCAAGTACAATTCAGCATCATACATTTAAATTATAATTTATATTATAAGGCGTTTTATAACTGTCGCCTTTGATGTTATAGTGCTTGAAAATTAAACGTGACTAGTTCGACAGCTCCATGGTGGCATCAGAAAGAAGACGCATTTTGTGTATTTTTTTAAACTCCGGCAAATTCAAATTCAAATTCAAATCATTTATTCAGAAATTAGACCTTCACAGGCACTTTTTCTCGTCAATCTTTAAATTTATAGTTATTTCTCACAAGCTAGAAACTACTGGCCTATTTCTTGATTGAATAAATCGTATGTATATCTCACCTATAAACTACATTTTTTTTACAGTTAAGAACTGAGAATACAACTACCCCCTGATTGACTGCATTCCACTGATTATTAAAATACCAACAATATAAAGAAAGACCAACTCTGACACACTATATCTACCAATTATTTATATACTTTTGTATTTTTTTACACGAGACTATAATAATTTCTACTTACATCTTTAATTAACCGTAATGAGAAAATTCTTGGCACCTTTAATTCCATCTCCTTTGTACCTTCATACGTTATTACAACTTGTTTTAGGAAGCTTTTGTTCCATTATCTGGATAGATATAAGGAGGAGTGGCGTAGTGGTCACCGCGCCCGCGCCCATCTGGAAGTCCTAGGTTCGATACCCAGCGCTGGCAAATATACTTATACAGATAAATATCTGTGATCATAAGTACTTACACAAATATTTGTCTGGGTGAGTTGATTCGGTTCAGATGAACTTTCAAGCGCCTCAGCCCATATAAGTAGAGGTGCTGATGTGGTATATACGTTGTGGAGATAAATAAATAATTTCATTGTTTTTTGCTGCTTTACGCCAGACAAACTGGCAGGATGTCTCATTATCAAATTATAGTAGATATTTCTGGTACGTGGCTTCCATAAACTGTAATTAAAAAAAATTATACTACCATAGCCGACAATCAATATCGATAGTGGAAAATTTTCCTCGAAATTGAAATTGAGTTTCACGAAAGCAATTCAGACTAAACCAGATAGATTACTAGCACTAACAAATGAACAATTAGAGTTTACTAGTATCTACCAGATTACTCGGTCCAATCTACAAATTCGATTTAGGTAGGCACTACCAAAATTATACAAATTTAACATCAGATATTTAATCCCTTAGCCTATAATCATACGCTTGATCAATAAGCCTTCCCCAGGTTCAAATTATGGAACTTATGTAGAATGGAATATGCGAGACAAATAAATGCATACCTATCTTACTCACTCCGGCCATCTTTTTTCATACAATTTAAGGGGCCAATCAAAGATTTTTGTACATTCTGTATCAAGAAGACAATTTCAAGCTTTATTTTGCTACTCAGGCTCACCGACGAACACTACCATAGCAATTAGATGTAATAACACCTAATTGTTGTGTTTACGCATATACATAACATACCACAGATAATTCTGAGGCTTTTTGTAATGTTATTCAAGATGAAAGTGATAGTAAATAATATTAACGCAATATTCGCCGCAATTCAGTAAATAACTCAAGTGTAACATTGACAAGGATTTTTTGTATCTTCCTTACTCCGGCCTGTATTTTCCATTACGAAGGGCCGGATCAAAGTTGCCCGTTATTGCTAACAAATACTTCCTGTAATAAAAAAACCGTTTAATAAAAAAAATTGTATACTCGGCAATGCTTTATTTTTAGGTAATAATGACGTTATCCTTTTTTGTATAAAATAATGATTTTACTTTACTTAAAACGTTAAAAATCATGCCATCATCATCAACAGACATTTAAATGTCCCCACTGCTGTTCTTTATGGATGGATAAAAAGTATGTACTGCAAAAGTAATAAAACATAGATAATGTATTATTTTTCTGTCAGTGATACGAATCTCATGGTAAAGGGTGTCTGTGTAATAATGACAAGACAACAAATGCCATTATTTCAAGTGAATGCCAAAACATCTAGGCTCCAGACAAAGGCCAGACAATGCCAAAACCATTCTAGTTGTGTTCTACACGGCTCCCGATCACCTCCGCATCATTCTGTAGTATAGGTACGATAATCTTCATACCCCATGAGGGATCAAAAATCAGCAACGCTCCAACTTAATTTGGTACGCCGTAAACGAAATATGAATACTCGTACCAGAGAATAAAGTTAAATTTAGTGTAAAACTATAAGCCAAAAAATAAATCAGAACAGCAGTGTTGGTGCTGCGTTGCCGACAGAATATGGAATCGTTTTATGATAAAAAGTAAGCGATGAGGATATGGCATATTAAAGTTGATATTACTATAAGTTACGATTCGAAACAACTTACGTTCCCAAAATTGAAGCATCTGTACACAAATACCATTGCCTATTCTGTATCTGTACTAGTTGTTCGCTACACGGGTTCACAATAGAACTATCCGGAGCGAACTAAACAATGGCACAGAATAAGGCAAATATTTTCTTTAGAAACGAATTTCCTTTAACGCTATGTAGGAAATTAACAGTTAGTGGGCCATAAAGCGGCCGCCGCGACTTTGTAAGCATTGAGTGCTTTCGGCTATTAGGTTAACTCGTCCATTAACTGCGCTTGGAGTCGCTGTGATGTTGATTTTCTTGAATAGTATATGTTTGTTCTTTTTTTCTTATGGTTATCCAATGTCTTCCTTGCAAGTCTGGGTGGGAAAGTAAAAGGTAGAATGTGCCAGGCGGCTGGTTGTAAAATCAAAATCTTTATAATGTTATGGAACGAACTTTGGCCTTTGGGCGTCACAGCTCCAAATGTAATCAGGAACACACAAAGATAAGGGAGACATATTCCGTTACTAATCGTAGTCACAACATCACAACATTAATAAGAAAGAATGTATAATGATATTTATTATCAGAGTATTTTTATAGCACAACTATCAGAAAAACGTATTTTAATGCCAATCTTTGAATCAACAATACAGTTTTAACGTTTTTTATCTTTAGTGTGTTAAATAATTTTTGTAGAACTCTCCGTGAAGTTATATTTAGGCTCCTAAAAAAGATTATTTAGAACGATAAAGTGACATCACATCAAAAATTGTGCTAAAAACATATAAACATGACGGTTGTCGCCAACATTCCAAGAAAAAGTAACATAGGTAATTCAGTCAGTCGCTAGTCGCGTCTTTCTGGAACGTTCTGTATCAAGTTTGTGAGATTCAAAATCACATATACGGAAACTAACGTCTAGAAAGATATGATATAAATTAAGATTCGTTTTCAAAACGATAAAAACGCCACCAACAGCTCATTGACATAGCAGGACTGCTGCATATGCGTATAATAATATCGCTGTCTATCATAAAATTATTATTTCTGTCATAAATTTACAATTCCTTAAATGTTTATACATTTATTCCTAGTAGCATATTGGTGGTCGCGATTCCGAGAATCAATTACTATAAATATAGATTATTATTTGTTTATCTCCATTGGATCTTCTTTCATTATTTATTTGTATAATAAATCAGTAGTCATGGCCTATTTTATGAAAAACCGTTCTGTGCTGAAATATATATCCGCTTAATGGACTCTGTTCGTGTACATATGTATGCAAATCCGATCCTGCATTCATAGTGGTGAAACCTAAAACTCTTTCACATATTTTGTCTTTAGTTACGTACAGTAAAATAAATGCGTACATTACGGACACTTCCTGCCCCTCAATAAAGTAAGCCATACCTATATTTAGGCACTATACAGTTACCAACTGAATAGAGTAACACGCAATCTGCACAAACCATTTCATATATTTCCTAACGCACTGCGATTATAATAATGTTGTAATCTACTACAGTCAACAGCATGTCAAGTTACCTTAAAAAAATTTTATGCCTTGGTAATAGCAATGAATTTGCAATGGATTTTGATAGGTTGATGTACTGTCGTATGCACATTTTAATTAACAGCAGAATTCAATTTCAATATTTTGACATTAATAAGTTTTTAATATTGGAATTCAAATGGCAAGATCTTTCAAGTTAAACATAGTATTTCTATAAGAAATTATAGTTTGGATTGCATAAAGCCATTTTGTTTCAATTTGGGATTAAGCTCTGCATATGGTGCCCTAAAGCTGATACTGATAGTAATTAGAGCTTCCGAAGTTTGTAGACGTCGCTAATGAGAAAGACTTTGTGTGCGTTGCAACAAAAACAAATATTCGTATGAACAACCAATTTTCATAATGGTTCAAAATATGTCCAATGTTTCCATCTATCAAACTTACTAATTGTATTAAATAATTTTAAATTTTAAGATAATGACATTCTAATTGTTACTGTCTTTTATAGGTATTTATAATTCATATATTTATGTGACGAAGATAAAAATTTAGACATTTACTCGTATTTTCAAAGCAATCTATCTAGTACAGCCGCAGCCACATTGCGAAGTTCCCACAGAAGCGAAGCTGCAAGTTATAACTAGTGTACATTATAATTTTCTTATATATCTTTTACAAGCTACGAATAGCTACGATCTGCTACGAAACCTCTACAACTCGCTACGACCTCTACGACTTGCTACGAGAACATAGTAGCAGCTACAACACAACTTTGCTGCAACCTAGAGATTGCTCATATAAAATGCCGAATATACTACCAAGAACTTTCATATATTACCAAAATTATTTTGACGTCCTAGGTGAGTGACGCACTGCACAACGCAATTCGATGCTGTAATTATATTACGGAGTTATTACGGCGAGAACATAGGCCTCAAGTATATAAGAATTATTTGACGCATCTAATAAAATTTTGCCACTTTTGTCGCTTACTTATGACGTCGGTTAAAAGCCCGTTCTCAAATATCTTTATTAAGTTATAATCAATTCTTTGACGACTTATCTCGTCTTCAACGGGCTGACGAAATTTCTTTGTCTCGTGACAATGGATTTCAAACCACTTGAATTTGGATCCCTTTACAGAACAAACACCCTTTTGTAGACCTTTTGTATACAATTAACGTAAAAAATAATTTCTAATTTATCAACATTAAAGAAGCATCTGTAACGTTCAGCCACAAATACAATAGTAATTTCATTATATCATTTAATTATGAGATACTTTTGTAGATTAAATAAAATCTACAAAAGTATCTTATTATAATTAAATTATATATGTTTAAAAGATTGATGAGAAAATATTGTTAAATTAATTATGTTTCTGCCTTGATATCTTAGATCAACGATAAACGTTGCTAGATATATGTCTTTAAATGTCTATGCTTATATATACAATCAATTCATACAATTTGTGTGTCCATATATATTTATATTTTTAAAAAACTTATAATCTATATTGTCGCCGTAATTACTGATACATGACGCCATGTCGGGCCGTGCAGCATTTTAGTACTCAGCTAGAACAGAAAAGAATATATGTTCTCCATCTAAATCCAACTGTGTTGAAATTATACCTGGATCTTTGCTTCACAGGAAAGTTACCAGCGAAGTGGTTTGCGGCTCCGTGTAACCGCAAAGTCGGTACAGTCGCATTCACCGGGGTAAACCATTGCAAAGTACAGTCGCGTTCAGCGGTTAACCACTGCGCAGGCTGAGTCCGAAGACGATTATATAGAATGTGTATATATATATATACATTTAAAACTACATATGATTATATAGCGTGCAGTTTTAAATGTATTTGCATTAAATGCGATGTGTCATTTACCGAAAAAAGATAGATAAGCATCTCTCTAATCTGAGTAATTTCTTAGTTTATTTCTAAGCTAAATAGCGTTAAACAAAATACACAGGATTAATAATAATAATGTATATTAATTCAATCATCTTTGATCATTAATAATGTTAAGTATACAAGACAACACAGGTATAAAAGAATTTATCACATAGCACATTTCTCATGTGTATCATAAAACAATGATACACATATTCAGAATGCTATAAATTTAATAACACAAAATACTGTTTATTAAGAATTTAATTCAGTAGCGATGTAGTTAAATGTTAAGAGACACGTCCTACACTGGTTATCTTGTCGCTGAAATGAATGAATAATCCCGTATCTCCGTCTTATAATTGTACAGTGGGAATAGATTAATATGACTACTAGGGAATACAAAGGCATCCAAACCTGCATGTACATTTTGCGCTAATCTATATGAAAAATTATGAATTCACTTTTGTAAGTATTTGTAATTATTATTAGGATGATAATACATTTTAATGAGGAATATAAAACGATAATTTAACGAAGGACATTCGTCTACCACTGCAATTTAAGCTATGGCGGAACGGAATGACAAATTAATTTGTTTAAATAATTATATATTTAAGACTTCATTATAAAACGTATAACTATTGACCTAACTACATAACATAGAAATATTTACATACATACATTAATATGGAGAAAAAAATTGCGGCAATTGTGTTCGATAATATGGTACTTTTTAAGTTCGTATCACAAGAACATTTCCAACTTATTTTCTTTATCATATAACCCAAGATCCCTGACAGTCCTAATTCATTCATAATTTCTTATGAAGCTTTAATTACTTGCTTGAATTTCTACTCTCTAATCCTACATGTCCGACCCAGGTACGCCTAGTGCCACAGACGTTAAAAAATCGTTGCAATCCATTTTAGTTAAATCCAGACGATTGTTATTCTGAACCATTTTGCGATACCGTCAGTGTACTATACAGATCACTTGTTAACAAAGCACGCGAACCGAAACACTGTAAACCAAAACCGGGTAGAATAACATTTCTATTGTATTTAATTTATTCTTTACTTTTTAAGAAAGATAAGATAACATGCAGACTGTACACGCGAGGAATACTGAAAGGTATCCGTCATTGCTAAATGGATCGTAATATATAATATTTGGTACAATAATTGCATGAAGAATTTGTGAATATTAGATGTAATAGTTAGGCATATTTATGTTACATGGATTTTCAGTAACTGTTGAGAGATTCAAGTTCCAAATGTTATAGAGGCTAAACATTTATCCACAAACAACAGACACCAACTTTTCTTAATATATAACCAAATAAACTATTGAGTGTGTTACTGATAATATACCAATATTGGCAATAAGTACTCGTCAACTTTTATTTAAGTCACCTAAAGTCATCTGACATGACTTTACCAAGTACACTTAGTGATAATAGTTGTGTAAAAAACACTAGCAAACTAAACAGTTCACCCGTGATGGGTAAATTTTCTCGAGACATTTACCACCATACATGAGTCTACAAATTGGTATAAAAAGTAATGTTAATGGGTAGGATTCGAACCTGGGACCGTTTGATCCATAAGATAAAATGTGTAGATGCTTTGAATTAGGAATAGCACCGATTTAAATTCAACACCGCGCTCGGCCGCAATTATTTGCGCAACGGCTCTACACTATCCTTAAATCTGTATAAATATTCATGAAACTGTTTTATAAGGAGACCTCTGCTCTCTTCGCAGCACAGACAAAGGCCGGAATTTGCTTGATAGCCGCTAGCAACATTCGCAACATTCTTCTTTTTTGTAAGTCGGTTTCTACACAAATTAAGGCATTCTTTCTGAACTGAGGTGTATATTTTTATTTTTTACTATTTGTAATTGTGATTTATAAATGCAGTAAGGCAATACACTTTTGATGAATATTTAAAGATCTCAGATAGCCTATTAAACATTGTTTATTCCACGATCCTTCAGTGATATCACCTGGGTGAACAAAATGGAGTTTTGAGTCCTCATTTCAACTCGGACACATTTTTATTTCACGTCACTTTTTTTTATTTTCTGATAATATTATTATCATAATGAACCTTTCTTCAACTAACTTAAAACAGATTTACTTATTCGAAGAGATTTTATAAACGTTCAAAGACTAAGAAAACATTTGAGCGCACTATGATAAAATGTATAAACAAGATTGTTATTAAAATTCGGTGTTGGAACGTAAACAATCCGGGTGTTGACCCTCGTCCCGGTCTCGTGTGGACAAGTTTAAATATTGTCCCAATTTAAATGTTGTGCCTTTCTAACATCGCGATATGCGGCATATCCTAGTTTATACACTTAGTTACAGTAAACAAATATTAGAACTAACTTTTACACGGTTTTGTTTAAGCTATTGTGTAATTAAGGATTCTTTTTAAGCGATTTATTTTTCTAGTCACTAAAATACACTGTAATTTCATTTTATTTTTTTAAACCTGTTCGAATAATACGAACATTATACAAAATCAAATACTGGACAGATTCATTTTTTAAAAATCCCAAATTGATTTTATAAATTCAATACTTATATCATTATAATAAATTAACTTCATTGCCCATAAACACAGTAGGTACACAAATCTTCCAGCCAACTTTCAACTTAACAGGATCAAATTAGCACAACATCCAACAAATATAATAAAAATAATAATAAATAAACGTAAATTTACTTCTATATAAATAAATACATATTTCTTATATACTAAAAAACCTTTTAAAGTTAAATATTTGCTAAGTTCTCCAATATAAAGATGCCACGGGATTTAATGGCATTTTCTAGTTGTTTGTAACTTTTCATTTCAAGTGTTAAGTACTGTTACTTCACTTTGTTGAATAACCAATTTTTATATACTATGTATTTAGTACATTATTCAGTCTCTCAACTATTTTATGCATATTCTGATAAAATTAACATAAAACGTACTTACGTTTTATGTTAATTTTATCAAATACCACTTGGTAATTTGCGCAAAATTGTTATAGTAATTTTAGGCAGAAAAACCACAATCGGGTTGCCAAATAAATAGTAAAGTAAATATCACGCGAAAGGTAACTTGGCCGATGATTAGAGCCCTTGGGCACTTGTCTGTCTTGTCACGTATACCCCAATCTGCTTAGTAGGACACCTTTGAGCGACCCTTTTATTTGGGTCGAGCCCTTAGGTATACAGAAGCAGATTTCGAGATAAACAGTCCGTCGTTAACAAGCTCGCTTTTAGTTTTATTACATTTGATATTTTAATATCTACATTGATTTCCTGTTTGTTTGAAATAACTTAATTTACATAATAAAATACAAAAAAGTACAGAAATGAAAAAGAAGAAAATTACTTTCTGGTCCGATTCTAAAATCAAAACCGAATACGGTTTATTTTTTACACTAACCCCGAAATTCGCAGCGAATTATTTTTGCAACTAAAAATGGTATGTAATTGAGCTACATATAAATCGGGTCAAAATCAAATTATTTTAATTATTTACTGCCGGAGCAGTATCTTAGGGCGCGGCTGGTATTATATATAAATCCATAATTTTATTTTTGATACTACATAATCAGCGTTAGGGTTAGTCGCACCGTCAACTTTAACGTGCGCAGGAATATTAAAAGTACTCCATTTTGTCTAAACGTCTGCGGCGCGCCGTTTAAATACAAAGTCAAATTTGACGGTGCAACTCACCCTTAGGATCTTTCGAGCTCATTAGTAACTTTACTTTCGTAATACCACCATCCCGATGACAAACACCCATCATTTTGTAACAGAATTATGCTAATAACAATTCATCCAACAACTTTGTGCGCGTGTTACCCGACGACCTAGGTCAACGACAAACGCTACAAAACAGCGCGACACGCTACTATGCGTGAACATAAAACCTTGTCGCATCTGGGGCGCGTTTTTACCTTCATTCTCATCTCACCGTAAGGCTCGAAACCCTAAAATGTTAAAAATTTACTGTAATTTTACGACCACCTGCCAGACATGATCTACGCAATACTGTAAACAAAGAGGGTGAAAATATTTGTGTAATGTAAAAACTTTCATATTGAGGGAAGCTTTTACCCAGCAATGGCATATTAAGTGCTGTCAATCAAATCATTTGACTTATCGATTATAACTTTTTACTATCACTATAAAATATCTGAATAATAATAACATTTCTGTATGAAAGAGTCATTCTGGCTAGTTTATATGGTAAATTTTTTATACTAGGTATATTTATTACTTTCATTATCAACAGCGCCACACCGCGTTGTTCAGTTTTCAGCTGTTCACCTCGGACAGCGGTTATCGGGTACGCAATCACTTAAAATGAACAAAGTAGTGACGCTGAGGTATCTGAATGAATAATGAGCGGATAAGTTAAGCTAGTTATAGTTTGAATCACACCCCCTCTTAATCCTGGCATCAATTATGGATGGAATACAAATGTGACTGTCAATGAAAACCTTGGTTAAAGGATCCCGCAAATTATTAGTGATTCAGCGTTGATAGGGTTGATACACTAATCTGATGTATTCGAGACGAATATTGTCTACTGGTAGGTGATTCATATATTTTCACTACCATATCAAAAACGAACTACAACAAAGTACAACCAGATTTGCACATACATGATAATTCCTGAACGAACAAGCATTGCATTTGAAAATACTATTTTTGTCAAGAATTCACATTTTTTATCTTTACTTGTCGATTCATAAAAATCTGAATATTAAAAATCTTTTATTCAGACAATTTGTAATCCTCAAGTTCTAATTTTTATACAACAGATTGTCGACCATCTCAGTCTAGTGAGTCACCTTTAAAACGTTGCGACGAATGGCCATTAAAATTCCGGATCCCCAGAACCGAGATCCGTCAAAATTAATATCTGAGACGTCAGATGCTCCACACCTGGAAATCATCTAATAAAGTCGCCTTATGAACTCCGCTTTTATAAAGTTTATGATAAGCTGACTACGCCTTAAGTGGTCCATCGTCGAAATTATGTGGCGGCAAAAACCTGCCCTGCGTTATTTTTAAAAATACTTCGAGTTCCTTAAAAGTTTTGGAGTGATGCATCGTTAAGAGTTTACAGTCGAAACGAACCAAAATGGCCGTGTTTTGGACATCGATGCCAATTGCTTTACTTTTATAAACTATGAGATTCATTTTTTTCTAGGAAGATGGTATTTTCATTAGAATTTTTTAAAGTTTCGCCGCTGCTGATCAGCATTCTCGAAGATACTGAATATGCTGTTAATAAAATTTAAAAATATCTTTTAATTTAATTAAAATATATTTTTAAAAGCTTTTGGATTACATCTTTGGCACAATTCAATTTGAGACTCAAACCTCAGGGTCTCTAAATTAGGTAGGTAGCTGCAAAACTAATTGCATCATAAAGCAATTTATATCCCTGGATTCTCCCCATTTAGAGTAATATTATTAGGAACCGCTCTTTGACGTCTTAACTCTTAATGACGTTAGAACTGGAATGCACTTAAAGTCTAGCACTCAACTAAAAATAGAGCTGAAATGCGTTGGTCAAATTTGATCATCATAATCTCAGCCACAAGAAGTCCACTGCTGAACATAGGCTGTAAGTTTCACGTAAACTAATTACAAGAAAAGCCATTTTAAAATATCGAGTAGATATTTCGAGCCATATTAAGTATTTATCTAGTATTAACTCTCAACCTAACAAAAATGTAGCCAAAATATTCAGTTTATATTAATCTACGGTTAAGGTATTTATTTTTGAGCAGTTAGTTTACACTACAATACTACTGCATTAAAAGCTTATCTCTCCACTATCTTATTGTTAACATGATTTAAGTGTTATAACAAATTATTCAGGCACAGCTAAACACTCGAGCGGATTGTAATACATATATAGTACATGTGTAGGATATACGACTTGGATTAACATACGTGAAATCCGGTTTTATCCCGAATTTCGGCCGAAGCGGATCCACTACGCGAAATCAGCTAGAATTTAATATTTTCATGAAGAAGTAGCTGTGCCTAGAGGTTTTTCTCCCGTTGATCTACTAGTCTAGTTTAGAGCAACCAATGCACTAAAGTATTCAAATCGAAGGCGCTATTTCGAAATTGGAGCTAAATCAATATTTGTTTCAAATAATACCCAGCGTTTCAATAATACCCAGAGTAAAATCGTGTAGTCTATATATTTCGCTTGAAGTACAAATTAATTTCGCAACTGAGAGTTCATCGTGTTTGAATAGACTAAGATGGACGGAATGTCTTTCATATCTTCTACCTATCTAACACAAAGACGATAGGTGCGTATACATTAAGGCGTCTCGTCGCCCTTTATCAAATTTTGTTCTTTTGGCACAAAGCCGACTGTTAGTTGAATCTTACGAGATCTATACAAAAGTCGTAAACATTAAACGGCTAAAATTACAGTGCAACGTACGAGGGCCCTCATTAAGATACGACCCCTGTGACTTTAGTGAATAGCCCCCATCAACTGAGTAGGTTTGTCGAATATCTCTTCTCTCGTAATATATTTATAGGAGATCTTACATATTTTATGTCATAAATCGGGGAACTAAATAGCAGAAAGATTATTTTTAATATAATGTTAACAACATTGTCTTAGAATATGTTTTCAATCGAATTGCAGCTAATTTTTATAACAGAGAAGAAAAAGACAACAAAATGTCTCTAATGTATTTCTTGTCATTTTTTTATTTTAAACTTAACTACTCCGTTCCGTCCCCAAGCCCAGTCTTCCGAAAAGTATGCTAAGTATTTCGCCTGGATAAGAACAAAGTTTAGTATTTTTTTCATCCTTTGGCACAAGCCTGGCAAAAATGTTGTATATAAAATTGATGTTAAAACCTTTTTTGTATAGAGAAAATTTCATTTTCGATCCTATGTTCAATTTTTTCAAAATCTGAATCACAGTGCTGTGGGACAAAGTTATCTAAGTTCTTAGAATTATAATTTTTTCAGCTTGGTTGAAAATTTACTGTCCAAATTTTTGATATATTTAAATATATATAAATACATTTTATTTTAAATTCCAGTCATAACCTAAACACATCCCCTAATAGATAAAGTTCCATACGCTTCTCGAAACCTTGGATGTCATTGACATGGATGTATGAAATAATTTGAGATTACGACGTAACAGTGAAGTTTCAAAGCTGTTGAACGGCGACACGTAGTCCTCCGAGATCCACAACTTGCATGCAACTAACAAAGTTACTAATGTAGCTGAGATCCTGTACACATCGACGTGAAAATAGTTATACAATACCCCAAAGACTGATGCGTCGCAAGTTACTACACTTACTTTGTAGCTCAGATTTTCATATAGGTATCCCATTTTTTAAATTTTGATGTTGTCACTCAATACTTAAAAAATGACAGAAATATTCTGCACATGGCTTATCCATGGTTTGTCCCATCATGATCGTCATTTGTGGAGTAATGACGTTCCTATATCCTATTTACTTTAAACTTGCGTTATTCTCAATTTACTAATGTCTTTTTGAAGAAATATTTTTGTATTTATAAATATTTACAAGTGATGTTTACGGAGTATATGTGGTCCATTGTACTAAAGTCAGTACACGTCACGTTTTGCATTTGGCTGTACAGCTTAAAGTCCGAAACTGAAACACGTTTAGTCTAGATGCTAACAACTTGTTCATGTCTAATCAAGTTACGTATGAGATCCTCTTAATGTATTCAACAGAATATCTTGCTAAATACTCTGGATATTCTGGATAGTACTCAGAATACTGAAAGATATATATTTTCATAATCTTCTTTGTCTCATCTGGAGGTATGGGAGTGCCACCATCGAAATACCTGGCGTATTTCGATAGTTCGATAGTTCAAAGCGCACTAATACTTTTTCTCGAAGCGCATCGTCATTTTTTTAAGTTGGCATTCGACCCTAAATGTTTTGGCTCCAGCTCATAGTCTAGAGATATTTTATTTATTGCCTGAAATAATTTAAAATAAAAAGTTGTGTTTGTTTGCTTTTACCATTGTATCCATCTATTACAAAAATCTCATTTATATAAATGTAAGTGTTAGAAAAAGAGAAAATACCTACCTTGTTATTCACCGAAGCATACTTTACACTAAAGTATGTTTTATCACTTTCAGTCAATGTCAAATATTATAATAAAATATGTGTATAATATGAGTAAATATGTGTACCTGACATTAGCTTATACGTGTACCTGACATGTATCGTTTAATATTAAATGGTTTCAAAAGTAGTCTGCGCTCATAACTTTTTTAATTTTGATAGCCTCAGGCTTAATCTTAATCAGTTATTTAATCACAGAAATATCCATACCGAGAAATAGAACAAAGGAGCTAGAGAATATTGTATAGTGATGCGATACGACTCCCGACATTTTATTGGTCGCTCTAAATGCAATATGCACACAGAAGTATAATATTTCATAGGAATATTATAAAATGCCTGCGGCTCGGATATAGCACTGCTGTTAAACTTTCAACCGCTTTGTGAAACCGCACACTTTTTCCCTTTCTTTATTTCGTTGTTGAATATTTTAAAAGCATTTTGAACATTCAAAATTTAGGAATATATATCCTACTAATATTATAAATGCGAAAGTTTGGGAGGATATATGTTCGTATGTTTATTACCCTTTCACGCAAATTCTAATGGACGGATTATTATAAAATTGGGAATATAACCTGGAAAAAATGTATAAGATAGATAGAATAAATATACATAAGTTACTTTTATGTCCAAATTCCCACAAGAGCAAAGCCGAGGGATACAGCTATTATAACTATAAATAAAACGGCGTAAACCATACTTAGTTAGGTACTTGTATAGATACAAAATACTAAACAAAAATAAATATACAGTAATCTTAATTATATGCGCTAAAGGCGGCCTTATCGCAATTTCTTCCCGGTAACCGTTTTGATACAGATACGTCTTGTACTAATATCTGTTGAGTGTCATTAGGTAGGTAACGAGTTGTGAGTTGTTCAATATTTAAAAAACTTGCAAAGTTCCTTCATACAAATAAATAGAAATCAAGCCTTCCCTCATTCAAATAAATAAAAAACAATTCAAGAAAATATATCCTAAAAAATATATTATAAAAAATAAATCATAATTTCCATTTGATTGAAAATTCGCTGATTAATTTCTAAATCCAAAAAAAAAATATATATTTTTTTTTATTTAGAAATATTTTTTAAGACCAACATCTATCTATAAACATATAAATAGACATGGAGATGGATAGCAAATATACCAAAGATCGTCCAAAGAAAAAGTAGGTAATTCGATGAAACGGCTAAGGAAGTAAACGTGAGAATGCTCAGATAATAAAGTCAGACGTAAATAATTTCCGAACTCTGTTGTAACTATGTTATTTAACAAGTCCACGCCAACCATGATAAATGTAAAACAGTACGCATAAATTGCAAACCGTGAATAAAACGCTCATAATAATAACTATCCGTTTGATATTATCATAATACAGGCACCTCTGGGAGAATACTTTACCACTTATGTTATGTATATGTTATAGTCAGAACCCATTTTACGGAGTGCTAGAATAAAATGCTCGAATTTCCTACTTTAAACAAATGTTAGAATTTACGTATGTATAAATTGAACAATACTCAATGGCCCACAATAAGTAAGCAAATTGTATCGCAGGTCCGATGGACACACTACAGACAAATATATGTGGTCACAATTTCAAATATTTATCCGCGGCTGGGAATCGAACGTCCTGGAGTCTATTATCAGCCGCGGTCAAATTTAAGGCTGTGTATTTGTCAGTGGACGCTTGTGATTCCTGACTCCAAAGCAGAACCATAATAATATATGAGGTGACTAAAGATAAAAAGCCTAGGCTACAGCAGCATTCCCGAGGATGGTTGAAGTCAGACAGCCAGAAGTTTTTATAATCACAATTAAATATGTTAAAAGAAAATGGTTTATGTTTTAGGCTGGAGCTTCAAATCATTGTGAAGTGAGAATAAAAACGGGATTTGTAAGTTGAGGTGTTGTAGGTATGTTGTGTTTTTGTGTTGTTGGTGACAAAAATAAATAATTATTTTTGGTACATACTCTTCTTACAATTATAAGGATATATTTGAAAACTGATAAAGAAGCTCGATCGATATGTCACAGAAAATGAATGAATTTTGTTTATATAATACTAGATGTTGCCTGGGGCTTCGCTCCCGTGAAAATTTTGAGATAAAATATAGCCTATAGAAATTACGGATAATGTACCATCTAACGATGGAATAATTTTTGAATCGGTTTGGTAGTTTCTGAGATTACCCGCCTTAAACTCACAAACGCTTACCTCTTTATAATAATAGTATAGAAGTATATATACAAAAAAAAACGATTTGACATTTTTGAAGCAAATCAAACATTAGTGCAGCAATTTTCTATATAGGTCAGTCTATTAATATGAAAACAATACTCGTAACTAAACGCTACACCTGTCCCTAAGGACGAAGAATTTATTAGCTCGAAAGTTATATAAGGTATGAATAATTGCTAGCAAATTCGTCCCAATATGTTCCCTTCGATTAATGAGCCAATAATTATTCGCTGAGGGGTTACCCCATATAACCTCAGTCGCCGGGTCGCTCAGGGGATGCCCTATATCCTAGAATACGTATCCTCTTTTCTTACAGAAGGTATATTCTGGCACAATTGTCATGTTCCAAAGGTAGGTTGTACTAATTCGAACTAATCAATTGTATTCGCACAACTTACACGCGAAATCGAATCTATAAATTTAGAAGAAGAGAAAAACAACCTTTTTTTTCTATATATTTGTAACTTTTATAAAAAATTATCGCTTAGTACGTTCATATTTTGTTGGAGCAGCTGGTTTGAATTTATGGTGACAACCCTACTATGTAAAACTGTAACCCCGCAAGGGGACAGAGACCATATCATGCCTAAACTTTTGAGGGGCTCCCAGCTCCATATAACCTTACTCGGTGGCTTAGCCAGCCCTCAATAATGTATGACTGAACTCAGTTCGAGTTGCCAATATCACGACGCAGAATAAATTAAATATCATGTTTCTATATTGTTGAATATTGGATTGCAAATCTATATAAAACATTGTGTTGTGTAGACTGAGGAATCAGTGAGCTGAATAGACTGGATGGCGGATTTTTATTTTGGTTTAGTAACTTTTTCAAGGATCACACGTTAATAGTGCACTAATCACTTTGAAAATCACATATGTTTGAACTCGTCCAAACGCTTCATACTAAATGAGAATATAGAACGTGATGTTCTTTCATAATATAATTATGCCGCGAACTTATTAGAATTATTCTTTTATTTCTTAGCAATGAAATAAAAAATCTATGAACAGATTCAGCCACACTAGATAAAGAATTTTAGTACAAATTATTATAGTTTTATATAATACTTCACTTATATATAGTCAAGATATTTTTTAATTTTCAGTCAAAATAAAATAAAATAAAAATCAAATAAAATAAAATAAATCGGTAAAAATGTGATAAAAATGTGTGTGCACATATATCAACCACATAGGGACTTGAGTACTTATTAAATGCATGGTGCAGATAATTTCTTGAAGTTGTCAAATATTATAGTAATGTATTATAAAAATGCAGCTGGATCATTATAGGAATATGTAAAATTAATGGGAAAGACCATTTAAAAAAAATTATACTATTATGAAAATAAATTCCATCATCATAAAAAAATATTACAAAAAAAAATTGTTACAAGTTTTATTAGCATTATCATAAACGCCATATTTAGCTGTCGAACATGCATAGATTTTTGCGACCATATTACTTATTTTTATCTTATCTTTGAAAGCATTCTTGCCATTACAGCATTTTTCCACTGGTGTTTCTATTAATAAAGGTCTTTGAATAGTCATTAAAACAAAAATTTGTCATCTATCCTTTTGTAAAAAAAAACTCCAAAGGCTCCGCTTTAATGGGAATTCCCAGAAATATATTTTTAGCAGACTTTAATCATCTTCAAAAGTAATTTTATGTTCAGTCATTGCTTTTTGTTAGAAAAGTAAATCTTTCAATGTAGATCCCAGACAGTACAACGGATATATTTAAATAGTTGTACCAAAAGGATGAGGATAAACTCTTCATAGTCGTATTTCCTCATGGCTGAGAGTCGTGATCATTACGTGGAATGAAACACACAACTTTCTTGGCACTATTAATGGAGTGGTTCGCCATTGCCTCCTGTGTTTCACATCCAAGTTAACACTCCATATGGCCAGAGTCCCAGCATTAGGAACAATTAATGGTGATGACGGTAACACGAACGATTTTGATCCGTTTCGTTGGTTGGAGTTATATATATTATATATTATACCTGAATTATATTATATTCCACAGAATACGAAGACACAAATATGTGGGCGTAGGATAAGGCCTCAGTATAAACGTCTGTAACATAAATTTGAATAATTTTGTTATGGTTATGGATAAAAAATCGAATATGACAGAAAGTATAACAGAGACTCTTTACAGAAAGAAAAAAATAATATTGAGACTTGTTTTACCTTTGCCTATCCCATTTCACATAGTGGCTCATCAAAAAACAATAGGGAGCGGGTTTTCTCACTTTCCTCATGATATTCTCGTCCACCAGAAGCAAGTGATATCTAAATGATAGTCGTCAAAATACAAAAAATCACAAGAGCTGTTTTGTAAAAGTATAAATAAATAAATAAATAAATAAATAAATAAATATATATATATATATATATATATATATATATATATATATATATATATATATATATATATATATATAAACATCCAATCACACACGAATAAGAATTGCTAGTTAGGATAATAGGATAACCAAACATACATCTTCAATTTACATTTCTCATTTTACTATGATCTGTAGCTATGTGTGTAGATTACACTCGTATTGTTACTTATGACATGCTATGTACCTAGCTTATTGCGTGGCGCATAATTGCAATATTAGGGGATGCACAGCCAGTGCAGTAACGTATGCATCTATCACTATCATGTAAATGAAGACACATGTTTTGGAATATTCATGAGAGATAAAGGGTTACATGTGTCGCTCGTCAACCGAGATTTACTCTATGCGTAGCTTTGTATTATGATCTATATTATTAAAAAAGTAACCATTATTTTCAGCCATTTTTAAAGTCCTCTGTACTGCAGCATTAGCCTTCCTTGGGATAGATATCGAAGATAAGCCCCGAACTTACGCCACAACCGTAATCAGCTTATAAAATGAATATCTGTATCCCAATCAACCGTGAAAATCACGACTTAGGTAGTTACTCGGTCATTTAAATCTCGACCACTGGCCAAGTTGGGCATAAAAAATGGTGGTGGTCAAGTCGGAGATTCTCGGCCTGCTGGTCGATTAGCCACTGTTTTAAAACTGTTGGTAGTCGAGTTGATCAAATGTTTCATATTTTTGGCTAATGTCTTGAATAACATAAATGACATGCCACGTTCTATATTTAAGCGAAATCTACCCCTTATAAAACAATTACATGATACACTAACGCGAAAGATTTAAAAATACTATAATTGTTAGGCGAGTATTTGTACTAAAAATACGTAAATCTAATAGAGATTTGGTTTTTACGAACACAGCCGTGCTCCGAGATTACTTAAACATTCGACCCCATGAACAATGTGGTGGCGGATAAAGTTAAAATTAAGTTAACATCTCTTATTGTTCGAGGACATCGATGTGGAAGGTTCCTAAAACGTCAATTTACTTTTCAAACTTTATAATTCAACGTAGAAGTTTGGAACTTAATATTAATTCCGCGCTTTAAATATCTCGGAAGAAGTAGATAATTTTAAATGTCAATCATCTTTGTAACAGGGTCGTCTGTTCTTAAAATACGGGATAATTTTCTGGTATCGAATTTTGACCATAGTCGTCCACGGCTGATCTGCTACACCTGCTTATGAGTTGTTATAAGCAATTTAATGAATTATTTAATAAATACATATCATGTATTATTTTTTTTACTGCTACAGTATCTATTACATATTCCATACGGGGTAGACAGAGCCAAAATTGCGAAAATTATAAATTCCTTTAATTTAACTGCAATATGTGTGTACGAGTATAAATGTCTCTACGTTTATTTGATGGAATATGGATGGAATCTTGCAACTCAATTTTGAAGCAAATATCTTCATTAGATTGAGCTGAAATTTTGTATACAACTTTAGATTGGAAAACAATTCATTATTATTACTTATACTTTATATTCATGACCAAATTCGAGAGGGAACTCCTCATCCGTTTACTGCACGAACACGATTATCACGCATTGAATGAAACAAAATTACTCTAACGACAATAGGTACCATCAATGTTATTACTACAATTTTACAGCTTTAAATTTCTTAAATGTTTTTCAAAAAAATTACATTAAAGAAATTTTATAATGTGCCAGACTATTCTGGAGGGTTGTCTGAGTAAAAGTAATCTTATCTATATAAGAGCTTTTGTGTTATTTCAAGACGAAGGTGAATAAGGGCAAATAACACTATTTTTCTTTTATTATATCTACAAAAGCTTATTCCAATACTTCATCAATAGTGATTGCCTATATCGACTTCATCTGAAGCGTGCCTCAACTGTCAACCGGCAACCTTCGTTAGATTTATTTATATAAATAAGACTACCAATCTTATTTATACGCTGTGTTTTAAATAAAGAATACGATGTGCTATTTTTTTTAACTTCCACCGACATCGACTTTCACAAAGTACGCCTTATTATATATATCATGGAAAAACTAGGAAAAATAATTCATACCGGATGTTTACCTATAATCCTTGAGGATTAAAGGAATAGAAATGTTTAATTAATGGCTGTAATAATGTATACACTATCAGTAAATATAAGTATTACCTAATCTCTCTATGTTTTAATTACGAATTTATATTGAAATGAAATAGAATTTTGCGACACAAAATTTTCAAATCAAATCGAAGAATTTATTTGACCTCGAAATACATAAATTTTTTTCTATAAAACTTCTATTGTGATACGCTAGAATGCTATAAGCGTAGCACAATAGAAGTTTTATAGAATATAATTGTAGGCCTCTACGACAGCTACGAGATTTGCATGTAAATGACCTCTACTCAGCATATGATATGTTTCACATTATGTTAAATTATTATTTTAATATTATTTTTTACATCTTTTAGTTCAAATTAACTAAATTAGTTCTTATGTGTTCTGAAATAGTTCAAAACTATTTATTAATAATTTTGATACCTAAATAACTTTGAACTTGTAACAATATATACTTAAACAATGGTTTAATAGTCTATGTTGTCCAACTCATCTAAGTATTGAAATAAGTTTAGTTAAACGTTTATTTGACTTTAGATTGTTTCAGATAAATAACTATTTGAATTCAATAGCTTGTTTAAAAAAAAGCGTTTTTTAGCGCGCCAATAAATGTAAAACCCTACATGCTTGAAATAAAGTGCAAAATATTTCAGAGAAACTACATAAGCTCTTCCAACAGCTTTATTTAGAAGCCGCTAGCGCTTAGGAACAAAAAGCTTCAAGGCTTTGTCATACCGGTGGCGGAGTATGCTTTTTATTAAAAACTCTCTTATTTATTGGTTTTCATAAGACTTTGCAAAATGCACAAAAATTCCAGTGAACAAATCAGCAAGTCAAATCAAAAATGTCAACAGACTGATCTCAATAACTTTTATTTAGCTTTGAGAAAAAATAACTACGGTATCTTAAGAAATCGACAACGCGTCAATTATTTTTATGGGATTTCTAGTGTCTATTTTCTTAGCATTTATCCAACAGGCAACATTCAATCTGATCTGGTCTTTATATTGTTGTATTGTGTTAACAGTTTATATTTAGGTAAAATATTATTCAACCATAAATTCTGTTAGATATATTGTAACTTAAGATTTTGCAATTTAATTAATTATTTTGTGTTCAAGATGATTTAAATGTTACAGAGGAACGATCATTTGAAGGCACCACCCTTAAATTTCAGAATTTCAAAAAAGAATAAAATTGTATTTTCAAACTGTACTAAACATAACAATTGAGATTAATTCATTTAGGTACTATTAAGGCACAACAAAACAATAACAAAACAAAAACATGAACTTAAGCTTAATTTCTCTCTCAAATTTCACCCTAGACCAAAACTTCAAGCAAACAGGATTAAATCATACAATTTTAATTATCTTTTTTGTTAATTGGCCAAAAGTAAAAAATATACGAATTTGTAAAGGAATTGGCTTCTTACGCCGTCGTTAAATCCTATGTCTGCAATTAAGGAAAGAGCACTCCTGAGCAGCGTAAACTGATTACACTTAAAATGAAGCGGTAACACCCTGTATAACCCCCCCCCTTATTTGCATAAATAAATGTTATTTCTGAACGAAGAAAATGTTTATTTCCATTTCAGTCGAAACCCGATGACGGCCAAACATTTTTTTTGTATAAAAATCCTTTTAAGTAGCGCCCTTTGAAGTACATTGATATTCATTCACGTGTATTTTGTTTTGGGATGCCTTAGTTCAATTGAACACCGGAACTAAACACTCGATCTTGTTAATAAATAAAGTTATAGATATCTTTATTTGCGAAATTCCGAATTAAATAATTATTTATTTCATAAAATACGTGTAAATAGTTTACATAAATATTTGCAAATTAAAAGATGTTTTAGTTTTTAATAAACATATTCAAATTTTTATCATGTTAGTCAAAGTAATGTTATTTCAAAAAATGTGTAAGAGAGTATGAGGTGTCTAGATAATTAAATGTGAATTTCAATCTGAAACTACTGATCCTGTACTGTAATTGTATTAGGTAGTTCATAGTTCAGTTAGCGTGATTAACGCCTATACTGAACGCAATAGGGTAATGAGGTGGTCAATACAGGAACTGCAGACTGTGCGATGATTATTACAGAGCTGTAACATGGTTGATGTTCTCAGACATTGTATAACCTTATTATACATCTAATTTATACATCTTTCAGATTTAATTATTGCAAGTTACAAGTTTGAGTTAATGAAAAGTAAATACTCGGCATTAATAATGCAATAAATATTTGAAATTATGTTATCAAATTAAAGAAAAACTTTGTAGATCGTACTTTATTGATATGAAAAAAAAATAGGTAGTAAAAGAAGTTCGAACGAGTCACTTACCGTAGGCGGCGTGGAATCAGCTTGTCGGGCTCTCCACAAAGACTTACCAAACGGTCACGACCTTCAACAATGAAGAAGAATAAGTATGTATATATATGTTTGATCAAAATCGGTTCAGCCATTCATGATTTTTGTAAACAATATACTGAGCAATACTTCTCATGCAATTGACTTAACCTTAGCCGTGTTTCCAACAAAAAAAAACAATACAAAACCAGAGTATTTTTTAATAACAGAATTAGCAGTAAACAGCGAGAGCACCGGTTATTATATCGTTAGTGGCGAAACAAACGTGTGTAATGGGAAAACCTCAACCTCAACGCTCAGATTGTCCTGTAGTGTACACTCTACGGCAAACGCAGAGGCAAATGCCGCGGTGTTGCGGTCAGCTAATGGTAGCTTTGTACGTGAAACGTAGTATTTGATAAAATATTTTTTAAACAATATTTAGGACGCATTGTTGCAAATTTATTTTATACTGCTGAGCAAGAAAACCAGGATGTGGCCAACCTAATGGCAAGTGATCACCGCAGCCAATAGACGCAGGTGTTACTTATTGTGTAAGATATATATCCATTCATATCTTATAATATAAGAATAGATCTTGTATTTAGGCAGGTTTTCCTGCAGGTAAAGGTAGATGAGGGGTAACGTGTGTTACGGCTACCTATATTTATTACTAGCTGTTGACCGATGCTCTAGCCGCGGCTAAAAGTAGCCTATAATATCACTTACTGTCTCTAACCAAAAATCACCGAAATTCAACGCTCCACTTTAACGTGAAAGAAGAACAAACAATACTAAGAGTATTGGACACCATTTCTTTTTGAAAATATTATATCAACCTTATGCCCTTTATCAAACTTTACCGACAATGTTCTTTAAAACACGCCGAGTTGTATTGAAATTGTATACCAAATAAGCATAATATTCCTAATTGCCTAGTTGCAATGAAAGATGGAATATTTCTCTCAGTCAAAAAAAATACTAAGGGAAAAAGTGAAAAGCAGGACTAGCTGCTTTTGAAGTCAACATTGCATTAATTATAATTTTTCCTTTGTTGAATATTTCCGTGTTATTATTTTAACTACAAGTCAGGGACAGTATTAATTACATATCTCGAATCTCAATCCTATTTTTGGCCAGCAGCGTTCTTTTATTTATATATTTTCTTTTTGGAAAAGTTACAACTAATAACATATATAGAGCAAAATAAAGAGATATGGTCAATTACTAGAGACTGTCATCCGCAGCTCCGTCCACAATATGTTTGACCTCGGGTCATTAACAGTGTTTATTCCAAATTACATAAAAATCGGCGGCCTTTCGCATTTATACTATTAGTTAATAAGAATACACAATAATAATAGTCTACTCTACATTATTCAGAATATCGTGTGTAGTTACCATGTAACGACGTGACTAAATTGAGCTCTATAATGCATAATTAAGTGTCGACACAATAGCTTGACGATATAAGCTAGCTAGTATCCTTGTACAGTTAACAGTACATAAGCTTACCCAAATTAATTATAGCAACGTGCAGGGTGTCTTGTTATGCAATAGAATGTAAAACTTCAGACTCGATGAAGGGGTCGCTACTGTTGAATAAAAACAAAACAATATAATAATATTAACAGTCTCAATTTCGATCGCCGGACAAAATATTCTTATCATTCTGTACGACGACAGTTACAACTCCAGACAAATATTCCAGAAGTCGCGGGAAAAATTGAACCGCATGAAAATTCTCTATTCAAACGTCTCTATAAAATTATTATAAAATTGAAGGCTACGCTTTGATACCTACTGACAGTTCAATTTGTCCATATTGTCCGAGCATATAACCGGCTCGGCAAGCCTTAGGGCTCCTGCATAGCTACAGGATGTGTCAATATCGTCGCATGATATTAAAGCTTCATTATCATATAGATTAGGCCCTGTGGGGCGTGACGAATACTAATCCTCAATACTACGTTTGGTCCTAGTATGGATTAGGAAAACTAGGGGATAACTTCTTCTAAGACCTATATTTGTGACGTGTTTGAGAAAAGGCTGCGGTGAAGATTGGTGCGGCGCTTCTTCTTCACTTGCGCTTTGGATGTCTGCAGTATACTGTTTATCATCTTAAGTTGTATATAGAATTTTGAATACGAATTTTTGTCAGCTTGAAAAAATGTTTCTAGGGAGACGTATTCCAAGCCAATGTAGAAATAACAGCGTTCCAATGAAGTTTCCTAGTATCTGCTTGCTACTTAAATTAAAGATTTCGTATTTGAAATTTAAATAAAATATTTTCTATTTCAATTTCAAACCGGTCTATTTCGTGGTTCGATAAACTATTAAATAATAATGTTTCAGAAAATTTTGCAAATGAAATAATACAATCGCCGTCTATGGTGTTATCACTGAGTTACTTACCTCATGTCTTTAATTCTTAATTTTAAAATATTTCTTCGGACATTTTATATAATAATATACTTTTGAGACATATCTTCTTTTCCCTATGATCTATAACCTTCCTACATGACGTCGAAAATGGGCAATAAAGTGCAAATGTATAAAGTAATCACTCGTGCTGATTCAATAATTACAACTATATCGCTCCATTACAAGTTTACCTCCGCTTTGATAATGCAAGCGCGTTTCGATAATCACTTACGCTAATGGCCCCTTTATTTGATGATTATCAAAGAGAAGTTTTAGAGTAAATAAAGATTTATTTGCTCTAAAGTTGTCAACTTCAAAGCATTGGGTAATATATAGTTACAATCTTAACTGAATTAAATGCACAAAGGGCGGCCTTTACAATCCAACAATTTCTTCCAGGCAACCTTTTGGAGAATTATAAGAAAAGAATAAGAGTTAAACGGGTCGGCTTAAAGAAATAAATAAAAATAGCATATTATTATAATAAATATTTGTCAAAGCTAAAAACTACCGCACATAACGACTACTGCTGAGAAGAAATGCCGATTGAAACTCATCTTAACAGAGATGATAGAAAAATCATTTTATATATACTTCTATATAAAGTACATGGACAAAAAGTACAGGTTATGATTGCGATCAAGTGCTGATAAAAAATACTGGAACAATGTTCCGTCAGTTCCCATACAAGTTCTACTATATATTATTAGCTTATCTTTAGAAAGTAGAACAAGATTAAACCCCTACACCTTCCATTATGTTCTAAGCCGAATGAGCCAATTGCTTCTCCTCCCGTACAAGTTATAAAAGTCAATCAAAGTCAAGAGAAAGGGCTGCCACTTCTCTCCATTTCAAAATCTTAATTCCACCCATAAGTTCGCAATGGCGCTTCTTGGCTCTGTCTACCTCGTAAATTATATAAACGTGTATCATTAATCCCGCCCTAACAAGAACCATCTGTTTGCTTGCATAGA
The DNA here is from genome assembly GCF_027563975.2 of Plodia interpunctella. NCBI lineage: Eukaryota > Metazoa > Arthropoda > Insecta > Lepidoptera > Pyralidae > Plodia > Plodia interpunctella. Next base: position 4,280,365 of record NC_071308.1, on the reverse strand, counting down.
GCGCTCAAAGATCCGAAGTCCACAAACCGATCCGAGATAGTTTCTTAACTTACTTTGCAATGGAGGAAACTGTGGCAGCATCTGACTTTAGTTTCCATCTGAGTGGTTGATTCTAAGCACAACAGTATTTCCAATAATAAACAGAATATTAATTAGTAGGATAATACAAATAGAGAGAGATCAACAACAATATAATACAATGATTGTTTGGCGTAAAAGTTTGCATGTTTCAGTCACAGTCATTTATTTGTTCATCTCAAAAAAATACCTTCAGATCTATTTAAAATATTGGCAAACTATTTTTCTAGGTCCACGCACTATGCAAAAAACTAACCTGCGCTGACCTTAACCCCGCTGTCTTTTAGACAAAAGGGTGTTCTTTGTGCTTTGTACGTTAAGTCTCTTTGAAAATACAACTATTGATAGCAGTATGTTCAATTAATAAAACGATGCTAGTTAGAATGAGACATCATCAAATAAACAAACTCTGAGTGGCATCGACAACATCCAGATTTAGAGCCGAATGCTCGAAGTTCTTTGATACCCACTGTCGAGTATTTCGCGCTCTTTACAAGGACTCCCTGTCCTTGTAAAGAGCGCGCAATGCCAGTCCAGACCAGACATAAACAGTGGAAAGTCACAGATATGACACTACATTCAACTTTGTGTCACGAGACTTCTGGGTAAATCTCGGCCATGTTTTCTAAGATAAAAATAAAATATTACAAATTACTGATAGGTTTGACGTTTTGGTTCCCGCGTGGTATATCGGTAGGCAATCCAATTGTTGTTCAATCTCCAGGATAGGAGGGTAATACATTTGTAAAATTCTTCCGTAACTAGCTGGACGAAATAATTAAATGGACAAGACAAAACACAATTACCCTTACTGAGCATTAAGTTTGTATTGCGTCCAATGAACACAAATATAGAAATGCACACAACACTACAAAACCACAGGAAAATAATGTAACAAACATTAATAATAAACGTTGGGAATCAAACTACACAGTATACTGTGTAGTTTGATTCCCAACACATACACAGTTTAATAGTCACAATAATTTCTGTCATAAATATCTAACGGATAAATAGCTAACGTATTTACACAGTACGGTGGATTTGTCTACCAAATTACACATCATAGATTACAATATCTTTAGATCATTAGTTCTATACCCATATTTAGAAATATAAGACCACTAACTTTCTGTTCTTTGGACATTGTACAGTTCAGTTAAGACCTTTCGCTATTAAGAGCCTCATTGGTGTTTCTCAAAGGGCGTGCTTGAGGTGGGACCTCACTGTAAGTCGCCTTTGAACTTATTCTTTCATTCAGTCTTCTTTTAAAGACTATCGACTCAAAATTTCACGCTCCCGCCTTGCTTGTATTTATTAAAGCACTTATTTTGCTTGCTAACATTGATTTCGTTTATAATATTGTTACAAGTTTCATTTGATAGAAATACAAAAGTTGAGTTATGATATGAATGAGCAAGTAATAGCAATGGAAGATATGCAATAAAAATGTATATCTACAACAAAATAACCAGTACTAGATTTTATTGGGTTCGCCAATTGAATAGATTAGAATCGGGGTGTACGATTAGGACGGAACCGAGCAATCCTAGATTATGGATTCCAATACACCAATACGGTGTGTGTTTGTACACTACAAATCACATAAACTAGGCACAAAGACGATTGCCCAACATGCCGTGCCCCATTGTGCTACCCTTTGTGCTGCCATCTGCCAGCCGTCTTCACAATATCGTATTAAATCGTATCGTCAATATGTTATATAGTGACTAGCGGCATGTCCCTTCTTCACTCAGGTGAAAACATAATAAATTATCCACCTAAACCTTCCTCAGAAATCACACTATATATTGGGAAAACCCGCATGAAAATCCGTATATAGTATATAATGATAATCTATCAAGAAAGTGATCAACCAACAATTGTTACCATCGAAACGCTAAGAACCAACAATGATTGATCACATGCATCAAATACTCACAGATCTGACGATCTGACAACAGAAGAACACATAGAGTCGCTTTTTTTAGATATCTTAAATATAAGCATAATTATACCACCGAAACCGAAGTCGAATTGGTATGCGGTTCACTACCGGAATTATAATAAACCTTTCTTCATAAAAAAGTAAAAACATCTTTAAGGCCACGGCCACAATTAATAGGCACTCCGGTTGCACGGAGTACCTACTAATTCCATGCTTTAGGCACAGACTAAAATATGTTTTTACACTATCGCACTTTATGATATTTGACATTGACAGAAAGAGACAAAATATAGATATTATATTTATTTATGAATGACAGGGTACTATTTTAAACAGTTTGTTTATTTGAATGATTTCTTAGAAGCTAAGATTTATTATCGGGAATTAGCCGCGATTTAACGAAACGAATCTGATCTAATTGCTTCACGGGAAGTGCTTCTCTAATTTCTGTTGTGATAACCAACTCCCAAATCTATTTCTCTTAATGTATGAAAAGGAGAAAGTAGAAAGAATAAAGATAATACGAAATTAGGTTATTATTAGAGGTAGAAAAATGTAAACCATTTAAATTTACCATAACTAGTTTGCTTTTAGCAAAAAATTTTAGGTTTTTTTTAAGCAGTGGCGTCGTAGGACCACAGCCCCGAACGCAACCGGGAACATGCGGAAACGAGAGAGGTGTGATAGTTTTATCGGTCCCTCATGTATACACCACATCATAAACTGATATTGTTTCAGCGGCAATATAAATCTGCGATTAGTGCCGTGCCCCAAAGATAACACAGAGAATTATTTCCGTACATTAGTAATTAAGATACAGTCGTGATAAAGCCGTCCAATAGATCCATTATAGTATTTAACGGCCTATAATTGCCGAAGAGAGCATTACGGGGCTTTGCAAGAAAAAATATAGCTCTTGCAAAATATCGCCTGCCTTTTGTTTCACTGGAGATAAGGGAAGCCCGCGAAATAGCTGCAGATGAATCACTCTAAGTAGGCAATCTAAAATCAAAGATTTTTTCGAAAATTTCCTCTCCTAATTACCTATGTTAGACCGAAAATTTAGGTACGTTGACTGAAATAAAAAATTGGAAGATGTATGCGTTTTACAGTTTATACCGATATGACATAATCTGCAGTGAAAATCAAATGATAACTCTGGTGCGTTATAAATTGACGCTAACATGATAAAGATATATTTTTCACCCACATAGCATCCTGTGTATTGACATAACCCAAAAGTCGATTGTTAGATAATGTTTTTAGCATTGAGTGCGCCTACTGAATATTTAAAAATTGTATTTTTGTGCAGTAATGCCTTAATAAATAATTTAAGCTGCAATTTATTTAAACTCACTCATTTCTTGAACCACAACTACGATTTGAAAATTCATTATGTATTAACGTCGTAGGTTTGTTACTGTTTTACGCAAAATCATTAGAAATTTGGCACACGGGTAGAATATAACCTGGATTAATACATACATTCTATCCCGAAATTCCCACGGAATCATAACCCAATAAAAAATATAAAATAGGTATTTCAGTGTAACATGAAACACTAAAGTGAAGGCTCCAAGTGAGTCAATTTACAAAACAAAGGCAATTTTCATTCGTACTGTTTTCGCATTGTTTGTTAGATCACGTATTTCATTTTGTGCGGCCCGCGAATGGTGATTATGCAAATGTGTCCGCCCCCTTGCGAATCACATAAATCGTTTCATATTTTATCACTTTTTTGCATAATATATTTTGTGTAAGCCGACGATCATTCAGCCGCCGCCAAAGGCCCGTCTCCTTTGACAGATGATTTATTGATTCATTTCTATTAATAAAGATTAAGGCATTTCACACCATGATTCATAAATGAGAAATTTACAATACGTCATTTTTATTACTCGTATTACTATTAAATATAGGTACCTAAATAATGAACGGGTATGAAACGCACACGGACCATTTTTATAAACCTGGGACGTTTCGGAACGTGTTACAATGACCGTGCTACATTATTTAAATAGGTATATTTAATGAAACGAAGAGTATGAAATAAAGCTTAAAATTCATTTTACTCGTTTCATTCTCCCTTTTTTTATTTTCCATTTTATATGCCTAAATTCAAATAAAAAAGAATTTACACAAAAACTATCAACTTTACATGCATTGAAACCCATTTTCAATAGTGATCGGCGGAGGGCCGTTGTGGAAAGCCGTAAATTCAACAAAAACTGTTTTCGCTAGAGCTCTCCTGAATATTCGCCTTGCAGCAAATATATATTTTAAACCGAAACATTTAGCCAGGTACTTTTTTAAACTATGATTTGTTTTTAAGGAATGTGGGTAATTTGTGTTGTTAGAGATTTTAGATGTATTGTAAATCTGTATGTGTATTTATGAATAAAAAATGTTATAATTTATTTACGGCGTGATTTTTATCAAAATCGTATAATATGAGATATTAGCTGCGCCCCGGGGCTTCACTTCCGTGGGAATTTCGGGATAAAAATACCCTTTGGTTTATAACAGGTTATATTCTACACATGTACCAAATTTCTGATGAATCCGTCCAGTAGATTTTGCGTGAAAGAGTAACAAACATACATCCTCACATACTTTCGTATTAATAATATTTGTGGAATATATAACCACTAGAAGAAGTGCCACGAAAGAAACAGTCGTTCCGCAGACGCAAAGCATATAGATAACCTATTGCTATAAAATAACATTTTTGTTTGTAGAGGAACTTTATGAATTAACTATCGAAACATCACACAGAACCCCTTATGTGATTCTTACAAAATTATGAATGTCTGAAAGCTTCTTTGGAAACATAATTATCCCTAGTTAGGAGACGGTGTCTTTCTTATGAGTGTAATTATGTTGCTGTTGTAATTATAATAATTGCTTTCAACGACATATTAAATTAACTGTTTTAAGGCACATGCATGGTTAGTAAAACTTCAAGTAATGGAGAGTAGATAGAGAAAAAATAAGTGACTGATCTGATATCTATATGCAACACGAATTATCTCAATTAGTTTAAACAGTTCAATATAATGGCTATCATTAGGACTTATTACACTTATTACAGGACACAATTTAGTAAAATGAGCATACATAAGAAAAATAAAACAAATACGGACGGATGACAGCGCTGGATAACAAATAAAGAAGTCCTAATTAGATTACTTATAGGTAGCTTCTTGAAGAACAAACCATTTAAGACTAGGTAGTCTACGTTTGACTTTAATGAATAATTTTGATGAAATTTTGGATTGATATTACTAATCCAAAATTTCATCAAAATCAGCCGAGCGGTTTAGCCGTGAATGCAAGACAGACAATAAGATATACTGACTTTTGCATTTATTACTATATTAGTGTGGCAAAATTATAGATATAATTACATAATTATATCTATAATTTTGCCACATTATCAATCAGTTTGAGTTTGATTGAGAACATGTAATTTTAATCATATGCATTTATTTATCTGCCTTCAATGTGTCTACCCTTAACAAAGAAGGTTGTAAAATAATGTATAATACCCACTTAACGGCTCTCCCACCCTGCTTTGTACAAAGGCGCATGTGATAAGGTTCAAGAGGTATTCTTAAATGAGCCTTCAAAGGCGTCGCTACATCCCAATATAAGAAAAAATGAAAATTCTCACCGAAAATATGAAAAAAATGCTGTCTCCTTTACAACCAGCAATTCCGTATGGCGTGCTCGAGTCTTGGGAAGATTTAAACCCCAGGCTTTACCATGCTGTGCACATTTACTGGCTTAAATTCTACGGCATGTGGTACAACAATTTCTCGCCAAAAAACATACTATTCTGGGTACAGTTGACGTATACGATAGTCGTGTTATGGCTCGTGTGTTTCTTGCCTGGCATCGGAGAAGTCGTGTATTTGCTGAAGCGAAGCGAAAACATTGCTAACATTGCTGAAGGGTAGCTATATTTCCGTTTGTACAACGTATTTTGTTTACTTTGATCATTGACTGAATGGATTATATTGAACGATGAATCATCCATTTCTTTCACTCGAGACTTTGTCCATATTAAATTCTTTTTGATATCAATAAATATTAACATTTGTTGCAGGTTGTATTTGTTTTTAAGCGAGATGTACACGTACTTCAAAATAACCGTGTTTTGGCTGAATAAAGACAAAGTTATGAGTCTGCTCGAGTATTTGCACTGCGATCAGTTTAAGCCGACAGAGGCAGAGCATAGGGAGATTATACGAAAGAGTATTAAAACGGCGCGGTTTGTGATGACATACTACTCCACAATATGTGTCGGCGCTGTCTTGGGTAAAGCCTTTTATGGACTTAGTACATACTCTTACTTTTATAAAGAGATCTCAATTTGTTTCTGCATATTTTTCATCATACATATTTTAGTTATCTCGCACCGTATAAGCGTACGCATTTTGCTTTGAAACAGAATATTTTAGGGTTTATGATTTTCCTCTAAAATTATTCCAAGTAACCGAATCACTTTACGTCCATTACACCAAAAATACGATAATAATACTTACCCTTACTTGACCTTAAAACTTTTACAAACGCACAATCCTGAGGCTCAGCCGATCACAATAGAATTTTAATACAAACAGTTTCGCAAAGCTTATTTTAGACTAACCTTGTTTAAATATGTGTCCATAACCAACATTTTCACCCATATATGTACTTATTTCAATTGTAAGCAAATTAACATCCCTCGATTTCGCATTATTTATCACTAACAAAAATCCCGTGATTATGGTTTCAACAGAATTCCCAATGTGCAAACGATCGAGCAATAACATTTTGTACAAATTATTTTTTATGCCCGACTGATTGGCACATTCGCGGACTTACTGGCCATTTATGAATCGTATTGGTATTAAACTGCTATTGGAATTTTCAGTGGGAATTATTATGCCGTTAACAGAGAAATTCACCATTTTGCCAACGAATGTGGAATATCCGTTTTTCGATGTTTACAAGTCACCCGCGTATGAAACGTTGTACGTACATCATGTAAGTAAACAGACTTTGAACTCTTTGCCGACGAGGTTTTAAATAAGTTTTATTATTAAAATGTAAGCGAGTAAGTGAAGTTGTATATGATAGTCTAATTGATTCAATAGCTTTTGATATTGCTAAGATTAAAGTTAATTATTGTTATTCATTTACATTTCCATGGAAGAACTAAGACTTATTAATTCTGGTTAACTTTCAGATTTATTACAAACCAGCGACTTGTATAATTGACGGAGTAATGGACACGATACTTGCAGCTTTCGTCGCCTGTGCCAGTAAGAACTTTACAATTGAGATGTGATTTCTACACATTCTTTATGTGAACATGCTCAACACACATATAGCCCAAGACAATATAAATTAGAATGGATTTTTTTTGCTTGGATACACTTTGTGCAATTATTTTTTTGCTTGGATACACTCCAGTCATTACAATCCTATTAATAATGGTATCCTAATAATTAATCCTTAAAAGTAGCTGAACATCAAATGTTTTGAAATATTTAAATTGGTGAAAGGTGAAATTAAAAAAAAAACAGTTAATCCTTCCTTGCAACTTAAAACTTGCCACGTTCGCTTTCCAAATGTACTTAATTCCGTTCCGTTAATTATTACTCATATTGTTTTATATTACAGTTGGTCAAATAGAAATTTTATCTTTTAACCTGCGCCATTTTGACCTGGTAGCGCAGCGGCGTCTCCAGAGGGCCATCGCGGCCAAGGACCCCAGTGGGGCCTATCACAGAGATTACCACATTCACTCGGTACTCAAGGATTGTGTTAGACACCACAATAGCATTATACGGTAAATAATTTATTTAAGACTTTTCTCTCTCTGTTCTTCTCTTCACTTTTTTAAATCTTCTTATAGTCTTTTTTATGCGTTGTCTCTGTCATTCAGAAGCAAGTTATGAGCTGTCCTAGAAATGTACCTGATGCAAACAATTGATTCCCCGAAACAGATAATAAAACTCTACTGCAATGAAGCTGAAAATTTTACTTGACATTCATTTGAGTTCCTGTCATAGATTCCTTTGCAAGACCTCACAGACAGACAGACAAACAGACGTGGCAGACTTTGTCTTGACTTGACTAATTATCTAAGGATGATTACGTATTGTCTAGAAACTTAAATTAAATAATGGAAATAGGTTTCACTTCGAAAATTACTTTACAAATCAGTCTCGAAAACTTTGCCTCCAACTTACTATATAACTTATTTTGGTTCCATTTGGACTTAGGCAAATTAGTTTTCCATTGGTCTCAATGACTGTGGCTCTGAATATGCTAATGTATTCGGCATCAAACACCGTGTTGCCAAGTAACATTTTACATTCTGACAAAATTTCGTAGAAAAATTACGAACAACCTTTGATAACAATTCTTGGTAGTAACCAGAAAAGAGTACTTCATCTACTTTTTATTTATTTTAAACTTTATTTACCACTTTATTTACGAACATTTCTAATAAAATGTACCTAGATACTTATAAGTAATAACTGAAATACTCTAACTGTATCTAACCAATAAAGATTTCAATGTTTTAAGGTCTAGTGGGTATGTCTCGCCCATATTACTCAAATTAATAAATGGATGCAAAATATGTAACAATTGAGCAACTCTTGCAAATCATTTTGGAGCAAATAATTATAATAGTAATTTCAGATCGAATGAGTAATTTAAAACGAGTATATCGTTCACAGTTACGTGTCAATGATAGAGGGCGCCTTCAGCCTGGCTTCGGCTCTGCAATTTATGTTAAGCGTGATGGTTCTCTGTTTGGTTGGAGTCCAGTTTTTATCGGTAAGTTACTGATAAAGTAAATAAAGGAGGTCACGCAGTGATTCGCACTCGACCTTTCGTAATGGTCTTCACGGCAAGAGTGACCAAAAATATATTATCTCAAAAACCTTTGTCGTCTAAACTTAGCAAACCGCACTGACCCCGCCACCAGGCAGGGTCTTGGTCCGTCCTTCTTATTTATCCACCCAGTCCCAACATTGGAGTCATCGGTAATGGCTTTAATGATGGCTTAGTAGGATGAAAAACAAAATATCAACACTTTTCTTGTAAAAGAAAAACAATTACTAGAAAGCCAGTTACTAGAACAATTCTCTGAAAAAAATAAGTATGCCCAACCATGCGAAATGGAGAAGAAATATTAGGAAACTTGAGCTCCAGCGTCTTATACCTTTCAGTAGGTACATACAAGATTATTTTGGGCGACTTCAATAAATTCTGACACAAGTGTCAGCAATAACACACTCGACAAGAAGATTCGTAGATCCCAAACATAAAATACAAATAGTTTAAATTCATTCGCTTAAAGGTAAACAAGAATAAAGGGATATGTATTGTCGTGGAGTTTGCAAAAGCACCGGTCTTATTGTAATGTCCGCCTTTCCATTTCTTTTCAATAACAAATTAGTGAGCTTCATAAAATTTAACAGCTTCCAGATCTCGCGATTACTTCAAAAGCTGTATTGTTAGGAGTTCTGTATAGGAATTGTTAGAAAAAAAGTGAATAAATCGAATACGAGATAAGTAATGCCTAAATCAAAGCATTTATTCATGAATTCACCTTTTACAGACACATTTTCACGTCAACTTTGTCTATAAGGCCTCGTATTTGTGAAGAATGCCGGGTTCTTCCCCAGGAAAAGTCGGATTAAAGTCCAGGATCTGCTAATGACTATGTCTAAAACAGGACAAATAATATATGTAGGGACCTTATGCAATTCAAACATGGACAGATTTGGGATAGTTATATAGATACACAGACAAAAACTTATAACTCCCGAAGGGGAGTTATAACTTTTTGTCGGCTGTCGTCGGGAGTTAAAAATATTTATTTTATGTATATGTGGTACTAATATGCCAGAAAGTCTGATAATTAAGTAATCATGCTATTTTCATACTCCTATTAGCAAAAACTTTATAAATATAGGTGTATTTTATAAATATATCATAATTTTTCGTTATAATAATTAGGTGATATTTTAATTTGATTTCCGTTTTGAACCTCTCTTATTTGTAGATCCACGAGCCGGCTAAACACCCAATGCAGATAATGTGGATGGCGATCTATTTGACGTGTATGCTGATTGAAGTTTTTATCCTGTGCTGGTTTGGAGATGTCCTCATTTGGAAGGTAGGTACAAAACAATTGACAAATTAAATAGGGACAGTCTTGAACAAAAATCAATGAGATCATAGTGTAACTAATATATTGAAGCGGTGGACCAGCGGTTAAAACCCGCATGTGAACCAAAAGGTCTCAGGTTCGAATCCTACTTGTGCCGCATGAATTTGTATAATATTCGGAGCTTCTAGCTCTATGTGTCACAATATATTTTTTATATATTATTTTTTCAGAGCATTGACCTCAGCCATGCAGCATTCGAAGGTCCCTGGATAAACACTGAACAAAAGTCGATGAAGTACATAGTCATATTCATGGAGAGATGCAAACGACCCATGAAATTAACCGCGGGGAAAGTATTCACCCTTTCTTTGGATACCTATACAATAGTAAGTTTTTATTTCCAAGAAAGTACCTAGCTAGACAGTTATTACATTCAATTTTTCATGTTATCGATATTTACAAAAAATTTGCAGTATTTTTTAAAGTGAAAGTCTTTGGAAGTTCTTATACTTGTTTATATTTAATAATTTAAATATAAAATACACATTCAATTCTTAATAGTTATGTAGCCAGAGGATTGTTACTGAACAGTCTTCTTTTAAAACTACTTTTATTTTTACAGCTTATAAATTGGTCTTATAAAGCATTCGCGGTAATGAGCAATATGAAGAAATGAAATATTTTTAAGTAGTTTATAGCCCACTGCTGGGCAAAATACTCTACATGGCCATTTGTCTCTGCTTTAGGATAGAAAAATCGAGCTCCGTGGCTTTCGTGTAAAAGTAGTAAAAATAATATAATAAAAACGCACAAAAAATGATAAACTTTTAATGTCTTTTTGATCCTTAAGTTACCTTTTACCTTGTTATCTTCTTTTATCTGATAAAAATAAATCACGTAATCACAAGTACTTTCGAAAATTGTGTTATAAGTATGGAATATACCTATATCTGAAGAGTATAATAGCATGTAATGTAAGTATTTTCAGAGAATTTTATTCTTATTTACTCATCTACTTTTTCCTAATTTCATACATATTTAAGTAGTAAAAATTAATTAAAGAGCACGAATTAACTAAAGCAGTTAAAAATCGTTTTTAATAAATAACATCGAATTTGTATATTTTACAATAAAAACAAAAGTATATTTGAGATTTTCATAATGAGTCCTTGTACATGATACTAGCTGATGCCCGCGACTTCGTTCTGTTATACGGCGTTGAGGAAATAGGTTTTTAAAAAAAGAATTAATTGATTTGAGGCAACCGTCTAGCATGGAAAGGAGCTCGATTTCGACTGACTGAAAGGAATGGACTAGCGACTAACGTCGCAACCGAATCTGCTGATGCAGCAGTCTGTGAGTGATGTAAGCACTAAAGGGTGCATATGTATAGTATAACACCTCCTTGGGGTAGACTAAACATAGGGTTGAAACTATGTTTAGGAAGAATTGTAAAGAGGAAAACCACTTAGGGTTAAACATTAATTCTTATACTGGGAGATGGTATATTTTCCTTAACGGAACAAGGTTTACTGAATTTAGCGGGAGTAATATTCTCTGCAATTGGAATCTGATCAGTTGGAGAAACTGCAGGGATTGGAGGAATAGTATCGGGAAGGCGACGGGATAGACAGTTGCGCGATTTAATATACATAATAAGTTTGGTTATACAAAAGATTAAGATTACACAGATTATAACTATAGTAATAATTGAGTAATGAGTCTCGTATTTAATAATTTGATGTTCATTTAGAATTTTATCTGTTTCTTTAGCAATGGAATTTAGTTTAGATTTTGTTTCTAATGTGAATGAATCTAGATTTATATTATGCAACTTAAGGGGAGGCTCATTACTTATTATTTTATTAAACTTATCTAAAGTGCAACAAGAATCATTAATTAAGTTGAAGTTAGAGTGAACAATATTAACATTTATTTTTACATTATCCAATTTAGGTATCAATTTTGTACTTTTACAGTGGGCCATACAGTTATTAGGGATAGTTAAAATTCCTGTTCCGATAATGTTAATATCAACAAGTTTTTCTTTAGGACATTCAATGTAAAGTTTACTGCTTTTAGATTGTACATATAGCCAATTATTATTATCGAGTGGTTGCCATAAATCTACGTATCCATAAAAGAAGTCTGTTTTACACTGCACGGGGAGAACACTTATTGTATTGGACAATAACTCACTTTCACAACAGGGGTTAACACTGGACGGGAACACTGTCATAACGTCACAGATGTACTCGCGCGGGCTTATCGTTATGCATTCCTTTAACGAATCAAGGTTACAATATTCGGATTTGTCTATGGTCATTGCTATATATTTACTACTAGGTCTTATGAAACTAAAAGTATTAGGTTTATCTTTAATATGAGGAGTTGGCAATGCTATGTTATGATACAAACTATAATCTTTAGGGGACACTAGAGGTATTTTCAGAACAAAAATAATCTTGTTGCCTATACTATAACACACTACACTGGATACATTTGTAATAATATGTATGTTACTTAATGTTAAGCTTACAGGTAACTTAAGGTCTACAGGTAAGTATCTGTAATTATTGACAATTTCTTGGTATAAGTGCGTGGGCGGTAATACGGCCGGGTGCAGGATGTTTTGACTACTAAAAATAATAGCGTTTGTTATGTCTTCGAGGTGGAATGATAAGGTGAGTATAGATGCTTCTAAACTATTGAGTATAAAATCTATATTCGTCTTTACAACTAATTCGTTTGAAATTAAAGTAATATTTTTTAATGTTGAAGAGAAATTATCGATAACTAGATTAAGGCTGACCTCATTAAGTTGTATACTTTGTAATGTTTTATTAAAATTTGTCAAAACTTCAGATGTTATTAGGATATTATCTTTTATTAATGAGCTCAGTCTTTTTTCGTTATCTTGAACATTTCGAATGGCATTGTCATATTTTATGGCGTCATTTTCATCAAGGGTCCCAAACACGATTTTGGAGAGAGAACCAACGGCACCTATCCAGGCTCCTCTTCTAGATCTTCTATTTACTAAGTGCGAAATAGTGGAATATTCAGAGACAATGTCATGATATCTTATTGTTAAGGGTTCTAACAGGTTATTACATTGTAAATTATATGATTTTTCTAATCTAATTTGGTTACATATGTAGCGTGTTGTACCTAATACTGAGTTTATATTTTGCAAGTGGGGTTCAATGTGCGAGATATCGAGTGGGGTGACCACGTCTAAATGACTCATACGGATTTTAAGTTCACCGATAGGGTCAAAGTAAATTCCGGAGCTCACGTTGATTTGATGAATAAATTCCGGATGACCTTGGGCCAGTATGCTGTAAGGAAAGAGACTTTACTTAGTTTTACCTGTATGACCTAGTGCCTATCTATATTAGTAACTAAAATATAAACTTATACCTAAACCTAATTTAAACTTCGTGAGTTTCCACAGGTTTCACCTCATCAAAGTGATGTTTTACATGCCTTTTATTTATTAACAATGATAAAGTGTGGTTACCATGGACTTTGACGATTTTATATGGGCCTTTCCAGAGAGGTGATAAGGCTTTACGTAATCTAAGATGATTTTTAAGTAATACATAGTCGCCAACCTTGTATTCTATTGGGCGAGTACGATTGTCATAATAAGTCTTAGAACTAATTTTAGATTTTTGTATGAGCGCTAAGGCTTTATTTCGAGAATGCCTTAGGCGATGTTGCAACATTTTTACGTATTCGGGGTAAGTAACACTAGAGGCGTCACCATAAACGGAGTCTGGAATGCGAGGTTTGTGCCCGAATAATAGTTCGTAAGGTGAATAGTGTGTGGTAGAGTGTACGGCGGTATTATATGCTAACATGGCTGTGTAGACATAACGGGGCCAGTTGTCTTGATTTTCATTGGCATATGACTTTAAATACTCTTTGAGAGTAGAATGTGACCTTTCCAAGGCGCCTTGTGTTTGGGGATGATAAGGGCTGGACCACAACTGTTTTATTTTTAGAAATTCGCAGGTTTTCTTGAATAAGTCTGCGGTGAAGTTGGTGCCTTGGTCAGTGAGTATATGTTTAGGAATTCCGAATAATGAAATAAAATGGAGCAGGCATTCGCAGGATTCTTCTGCAGTAGTACTACGAAGAGGATATGCTAGCGAGAATTTCGTAAGATCGTCTTGCATAGTTAGAATGAATTTGAGTTTGGCTGTTCCGGATTCAGGTAAAGGACCTACAATATCAATGGACAATCTTTCGAATGGTGACGTAGAAGTGGAAGTTATTATCATGGGAGCTCTGTTTGTTTTGCGTAAGGCTTTGTTTATTTGACAGGATGTACAGTTTTTTACGTAGTTCTCTATGTCACTTCGCATGTTTTTCCAATAATATCTATCATTTATACGGTTTAGCATTCTAGAAGATCCTAAGTGTCCGGCGATAGGGATGTCATGGTTCTCTTTTAAAATTTTAGGAATTTCATTTAAAGAAGGATATATGATATCATTATGATATATATGGATTTTAATATTGGTTCCGTCAAAAAGATAGCTGAGAATATTATAGATTTTTACGAAGGAGTGTCTATCGAAGGGATTCCTAAAATCTGCTATGCTAACTTCGTTTATAGTAGGGTATGTCATTATAATCTCGTCCCGCACATATTTTATGGATTTAAATATATCCGGGTAGGACAAGTCGTCAAAATGGTGAACTTTTGTGAATGAGAAAAGGTAAGTCTTATTTCTAATAGTGAGAGGTAGAGAGGTAAATAATGACCTTTCATGTTTTAAGAAATTACTCCGATCGGGTTCTGAACAACTATTAATGATTTCCTGAATGTAAGGCATAGACTCATCCAAGTCTATGGAGGTAGGTATAATAATGAGGTTTTGTGTGGTTTTAAGTAGATTTTCATTATGTTCTATAATAAGAGTGTCGTGTACATTTTTGGATGCTTTTAGGAAAGTATTATAGGTTTCATCTGATCCGAACTGTATAGATGAAGTTTCAGGTGTAGTCTGGTTAGAAGAAGGTGAATCTTCGGGTATTAAAGGTGGAGTTTCAGGTGCAGTTCGATCAGAAGAAGGTAAGATTTCGAGGTTTTCTTGATTTGATGAAAGTTGTGGTTCTGGTTGTTTTCCAGGAGATTCATTGTCTAACATATCATTCAAATAATCTAGTAATTCGTTATTTATTTCCGGATCAGCTAGATCGGCTTCTAGGCTGGAAGGAGATATTAGAAGGTTTTGTAGGTCATCGTCAGGAATTTCATCATTATTAGGGTTCAGGTTGGTATGATTTTTTGGATAGATAGGATTGACAGGATATCGAGAGAGGGCATCAGCAGCTGAATTTAGTTTACCTTTGCGATATATTATGTCGTAGTCATATTCCTCTAATTTTAATCTCCATCTTTGGAGTTTACTACTTGGATCTTTATGATTAAATAGCCATTTCAAGGGTCTGTGGTCTGTGACGATGATAAATTTATACCCATATATATAAGGGCGGAATGTCTTACATCCATATATTATGGCTAACAGCTCTTTTTCGGTTGTGCTGTAGTTGGATTCACTCTTATTGAGTGTGCGTGAGGCAAAAGCTATAGGTTGGTCCTTTCCCACAGGTCCTTGAGAGAGTACAGCGCCGACGGCATGATTAGATGCGTCACAGGTAAGAATAAAAGGTTTGGTAAAATCTGGGTATATCAGGAGAGGTGCAGAGGTAAGTTCTTCCTTGAGTGTGTCAAAAGCAAGTTGTTGCTGATTTTCCCACTTAAAGGGTACATCCTTCTTTAAAAGATTAGTAAGAGCTTTTGCCTTTTTAGAGAAATCGGGGATGAAACGACGATAGTAGGAAACTAGGCCAAGAAACGATTTCACGTCCTTGGGATTATTTGGAATTGGAAAAGAAGTTACGGCTTTGACCTTTTCAGGGTTAGGTTTTACACCTTGCTCTGTGATTACGTGTCCTAAATAACAAACTTCTCGTCTGAGGAATTCGCACTTGTCCGGCTGAAGTTTGAGGTTAAAGTTACGGATTCTTTGGAAGATTTCTGTCAGATTTTGGATGCTGGATTTAAGGTCATACCCGTAGCAGACTATATCATCAAGGTAGACAAAACAGCGGGTACCTTGGAGGCCCGACAGTACAGAATTCATGAGTCTTTGGAATGTTGAAGGGGCATTTTTGAGCCCAAATGGCATTCTTGTGAATTGGAAGTGTCCTTCAGGAATTGTGAAGGCAGTTTTCGATTTATCTGCTTCATTTAATTGGATTTGGTGAAAACCGGATGACAGATCTAAAGTAGAGAAGTATTTACTATTGCCAAGTTGATCTAAAATTTCAGTGATTTGAGGTATAGGGTAAGTATCACCTATAGTGATATCATTAAGTTTACGGTAGTCGATTACAACTCTCCATTTTCGTACATTAGAGGCATCTAGTTTCTTTGGAACAACCCATATGGGTGATGACCAGGGGGAATCAGAGGGTTCTATGATATTTTGTTCTAACATTTTATTTATCTGATTGTGGACTTCGGCTTTATGGACTTCAGGGAATCTGTAGGATTTTGTGTGTATGGGATTGTCGGTAGTTGTTTTGATTTCATGCTTGAGAGCGTTGGTATGAGTTAGGATCTCTCCTGGGAGATGAAATATATCAGAAAAGTCGGAACATAATTGTAGAAGATTGTCCTTTTCTTCTTTATTAAGATGAAAAGTGCGGACTTGTTTTAACACTTCTTGTGTTCTTTTGAAACTATTAGTAGTAAGATTTATATGATTTATGCATTCATTTGAATGTTCTGACAGGACTTTGGGATTAAAGGGATCGAGTTTTAAGTTTAGGTTGGATTTGACAGTTACGGGTTCTTCGGATGTATTAGCAATGGATATATTTATTCTATTATTTTCTTTTACATGGACTATACAATTAGCTACTAGTAAAGTTTCAGAAAGTTTCTGATCGAGGACTAATCCTTCTTTTACCTCAGGATTTGATACAGAGCATTCGATAATAGTTTCCGTTCTAGGAGGTATTATATAGGCAGGCTCATGAAAGTGTAGTCTAATGGATGTGTTTCTAATGTAAAGGATATTGTTATTATAATTTATGTTACAATTGTGTGCATTAAGGAAATCTGAGCCCATTATTCCATCGTAGGGTAAGTCAGGTATATCAGTTACATGGAATTTATGGGATATGTCGAATTTAGGAAGTTGCAGTTTTAGCAAAAAGTGACCTTGAGTGCAGACAGGGTTATCAGTTGGGTCTATACCCTTTAACTGAATTATGTCTTTTGTGAGTTTGGGATGTTTCATAATGCAAGAATGTTTCAATAGACTTACAGATGATCCTGAGTCTACTAGCAGAGATAATGGGATATCAGAGACAGAGGACTTTATTAGAACATGAGGTAATAAGGTTTTAGATGGAATATTTGAAATATTATAAACTTTGGGTTTTGAAGGATCTAGAGAACTAGTAGTTTTAAGTTGTACGGATGCAGCGGATTCAGAGGATTTAGTAGATTTGGATAAGTCAACTGTGGATTGTTGCATGGATGCGGTGGATACAGAGGATCTAGTAGGCTTGGGTAAATTAACCTTGGGTTGTTGCGTGGATACAGTGGATACAGAGGATCTAGTAGATTTAGGCAGATCAACCTTGGGTTGTTGCATGGATACGGTGGATACAGAGGATCTAGTAGGCTTGGGCAAATAAACCTTGAGTTGTTGCATGGATACAGTGGATACAGAGGATCTAGTAGATTTAGGCAGATCAACCTTGGGTTGTTGCATGGATACAGTGGATACAGAGGATCTAGTAGATTTAAGCAGATCAACCTTGGGTTGCTGCATAGATACAGTGGATACAGAGGATTTAGTAGATTTGGGCAGATCAACCTTGGGCTGCTGCATAGATACAGTGGATACAGAGGATTTAGTAGATTTGGGCAGATCAACCTTGGGTTGCTGCATAGATACAGTGGATACAGAGGATTTAGTAGATTTGGGCAGATCAACCTTGGGCTGCTGCATAGATACAGTGGATACAGAGGATTTAGTAGATTTGGGCAGATCAACCTTGGGTTGCTGCATAGATACAGTGGATACAGAGGATTTAGTAGATGAATTATAATTGATAGTGCCGGTTTTAAAATTATATAATCCCGCACGACACTGGGACGAGATGTTTACTCGTTTTTTTGATTAGAGTCTACGGTGTCATAACCGCCCTCAGGATTGGTAAGAAAATCATCGTTAGTTTCCGAAGTTTCATCGGAGATGAAATGAACACGGGGTTGCCTTGTATAGTTTTGATCAGGATTTTTGAAGCGATTATTATTAAATTCCCTTTTTCGGCATTGTTCTATAGTATGACCTGGATTTTTGCAATATCGGCAGACAAGGATGGAATTATTATTATTAGGACGAGGAGTAATAGGATTGTTTTTGAATGAAGATGGGTTTTGGTTACGACGTATAAACTGACGAGATTGTTGATTGCTAGACGGGGCTGAATGTTTAGATAAAGATTGTTGGATTCTTTCTTCAGAAATTGCGATATTAATTGCTTCGTTTAAAGTTTTAACGGATTTACTCCTAACAAAATTAGATATTCGAGGCGTTAGCCCCATTTGGAAATGATGGAGGGCTAATTCCTCCATCGCGGCACTACGTCCAATCATTTCTCTACTTTTATGGCCGTGTGAGATGGAAATTTCGGTAAGTAAATGAGATAAGCAAGTCTCTATTCTTAAAGCATACTGACTGACAGTTTCAGTGACTTGTTGTTTGCATTCCTGTAATTCGGTGAGGAGATGAGCGTAATGTTTCCTCTCGCTGAACTGCGTTTTGAGGAACTCTTTAAGCTGATGCCAATTAGTAAATTCTTTAATGGAACAGGCGGTCTCTGCTTTGCCTTGTAACTGACAGAGTATGTATTTAAAGAGAATATCTTTTTGTGTGTCCGAGGCTATTTCATAAGCATTATTACAATTTACTAAAAATGAATTTAACTTTTCTCTACAACCATCAAATGGCTTTATAAATTTAAGCAAAGTGGATAATTCAATTTCGGATTTGGGAATTACAGCCGCTTTCTTTTTACTAGATCTAGTGGAGGGGCCTGGATGTAATTGGCCCTGGGTATCTTCCTCTGTGTCTGTGACAGAGATTTCGGGTTTCGGGCTGGTTGAACGACCTTCGGCCATTTTAAATGAGTAACAAAATGTGAATATAAAAGAAAAATAATAATAATAAAATTATACAATTATGACAAGAATTCGTTTGTTAAAAAAAACACGAGTACAGAGTAGCAATGACCAATAGAATAAGTATGAATAAAAAGTCACTCACAGGAATGCAGGAAACGTGATAAGGGCGAGCATGTCGCTGGTCGCGTAGACACAACAAAATACAGGCACGGCGTGACGTCGTCGATACGGTGAAATCTCGATGTCGATAGGAGGTGCGCTTAGATCTGGATACAGTGATGAGGATACCGTGTATGTGATGAATCACTAGTTGTCGCTTCAATGGTATACCGGTCACAGCGTCAATATCGCGTGACAGTGGGTAACCTGGCAGGTGGTTTGAGGCCGGTTGGAGCACGTTGAATATCGGCGATGCCCAACAATGGGCCCCAGGTGGACTGCTTTCTTGAAGACGACGACTATGAGGGCCGAAGCAGAACTCGAAGTTGAACACAAACACATACACGCGTGAATTTATATACTTGAATTTTACGTGAAAGAGGCGAACCGGGGATTTTATTTTTCTAAATCCCTTTACCGCTGCCACCAAATGTTATACGGCGTTGAGGAAATAGGTTTTTAAAAAAAGAATTAATTGATTTGAGGCAACCGTCTAGCATGGAAAGGAGCTCGATTTCGACTGACTGAAAGGAATGGACTAGCGACTAACGTCGCAACCGAATCTGCTGATGCAGCAGTCTGTGAGTGATGTAAGCACTAAAGGGTGCATATGTATAGTATAACAGTTCGCATGGTTGGTAAGGAGTCAAAATTATTAAATAAATTTAATTGTACAGACAAAGCGTAGGGATAACTATATATACAGAAGGTGCCTATCAAACTGAACAACTATATTTCCTTAGTTTAGCTGCACCATCATATGTTCGATTTTTATCTCAACAGAAAATGCTCATCAGGCTGAACAATTTTTGTTAAGGCGTCATTTCTATATTTCCTATAGTTAAGCTGTACTATCATTGTTCTCCATCTGGTGTTCCAGTTTTCAAAATCATTTATACCCTATATGTTGCCTAGGATTAATAGCTCTATAACATAAAAGTTTCATTCAAATCCGTCCTGTAGAACTGGAGATTCGCGTGTACAAACAGACACTTTTTTTTTCAAAATTCTTATTCTAGTACATTCTACATGGTCCTAAATTATTATTATTTTTTTTAATTATATTAAGTGTACAGACACGACTTTTTCACTGTTTTATTATATGTATTGATAGGTATGTCATTTTTTTAACCTTCTTAATTTACCCATGAAAATCACCCTTATTATTTACTTACTCTGCCTGCATGTTTGTGTTTGGATCTGAGGTGTTTGGGTCATAGGATTACACAACCTAACCAAAGTTCACCTGATTTAGTGACAGACGGACGGACAAACAGACTTATTATTTTATGCGGAACCCTAAAAATCAATAGAAGTTTATACAGTCAATGACTTTACAGCAATAAAACCTTAGCGTTTAATTAATTACTCACATATATCTTCGGATCCATAAAAATATCGACAAACAAAAGAAAATGGGAATTGATTACATTCCCATGCAAATCGACGGCGGCGGCGCCCGCGCGTGCCAATGACATAGGTCGAAGCACCCAATAAATTTCAGCGGCCAGTATTATAGGAAATTCCTTCTGCACCAATAAAATCCTGTAATATCAATTAGTTCTTTTTATTTAACGTATGCTCAAATGCAAAAAGTGAAAATATTAATTTTATAAAGTTTTTCAATCTTATTAAAATTATATACAGTTCTTGTCCTTCAATTATATGAGTTTTTATTAAACGTAAAACCATGCCGCATAATATTGCATAATATACGGCATGACTCTTTACTATGAAATAAATTAATTTTAAAACAACATGTTAGGGAGTTCGGTTAATAAACAATAACTTTACAATAAAATATATTAAAAAAAAAAACAAATAAAAAAGGAAACATTTTCTGATAACTATAAATAAATAGACAATGTCAGTTTGGCAGTATATTCTATAATCAATTCATATAATATAAAACAGTAGAAAAAAATCCTGTACATGGAATAAATTTACATAAAAATAAAATTAGACGATAGAGTCACAGCAAAAGAGTAACAATATGAAAAAAAAAATCTGGCTCTGTGTCATACAGACACACAAACACACAGACACACAGACACAAAGACTTTTTTTTTCTGTCTGAGTGTGACAGTGTCTGTTGTTCTGTCAGAATTTTTTGTGTCTGTAACTACAGGACGAATTTGAATGAAACTTTTTTGTTACATAGCTATTAAGCCCGGGCAACATATACGGTATAAATTATTTTGAAAACTGGAACACCTAATGGAGAACATTGATGGTACAGCTAAACTATAATAAATATTGACATGACGCCTTAACAAAAGTTATTCAGCCTGATGAGCATTTTCTGTTGAGATATAAAAATCAAAGATCTAGAACACCAGATGTAGACCCGTGAAGGTAGCTAGCTAAACTATAGGGAATATAGAAATGACGACTTAACAAAAACTGTTCAGTTTAATGAGCATTTTCTGTAAAAGTTTAAAAATCGAATATCTGGAACACTTGATGTAGGCCTATGACGGTACAGCTAAACTATAGAAAACATAGAAATGACGCTCTTATGAAAGTTGATCAGTCTGATAAGCATTTTCTGTTGAAGTATAAATATCGAAGTTCTGGAACACCTGAAAAAGAGTCATAATAGTTCAGCGAAACTATAGAAAATATACTTTTTCAGTCTAATTAGCATGTTCTGTAAGTATAAGTATCGTTACACTTGTCTGTACAATTAAATTTCTCTAATAATTTTGACTCCTTACCAAAAATTGTTCGGCCACGCGAACGAAGTCGCAGGCATCAGGTAGTCTTAAATATTTTTTTATATAACTTTCTTACAAAGACGTAAACGTACCATACCCGTACCCTAAACGTACAAAGATAATTTTGTTAGTAGGAATCTCCCAATCATCCTCATACGTAGCATACGGTACTATAACAAGCACGTATAGATCATGTCACGTGTCTCATTACACGTCCCAAATGTCGGTGAATGACATAAATTCATACAAGCCGAGTCTTCCGTGAGTCCTCCAAACAATGGAAGTCAACCACAACTCCACACTAATATGAAGACTTGCCGAACTAATTTGCCACTGCCGCAATCGTAGCTGAAACTATTCTTGCAAAACATAGCTATTGTAAAAGGAAAGTATTGTGGGGACTAGCCAGGGACGCGAAACTAATAAACAAATAGTGGCCAAGTACGAGTCTGACTCGCCCATAAAGAGTACGTAACAGAAAAGTTATTGTTGATCGATTTTTGCATATTTTTATATTTGCGTTGATTGAACGAAAGGTTGATTGAAATTGCGGTATACGATTTATGACGTAGGTATAAATAAAACTACTTACTAGATCTTCGAAAGAAAGAAATCAATTTTCGGTGGAAGTTTACATAATAATATACATCATACATTTTTTGAGTTTTATCATTCTCTTATTTTAGAAGTTTCAAGGGCTGTGACATACAGGCAGACAGACATGACGAATCTATATTGGCCATTTGGTTACGGAACCCTAAAAAAGTACCACTCACGATGCGAGATAATAAAAAAAAATGAACATCCATCTCTACAAAATGACATTAGATTATGTTACAAAACTCTGAGTTTCACTGTGAGTTTCGTAACATTAGGCTATGTTACGAAACTCACTTTTCAGTTTACTGCTTAAAAAGCGTAGGGGTTGATTACCGTGCTCGTATCGTGAAGGAAGTTGTATAAAACGTTCATATTCGTAATAGAAAACTTGATAATATTAATAATTAAGATACAGTTACATTATAATTGTAATAACTGTGAAATTTATTTTCGTCAGATAATATTTATTTTGCGTAGGCAGGAATTTGAATCCGTGTTCATTAATATTC
Organism: Plodia interpunctella; assembly: GCF_027563975.2. Lineage (NCBI taxonomy): Eukaryota > Metazoa > Arthropoda > Insecta > Lepidoptera > Pyralidae > Plodia > Plodia interpunctella. The sequence continues at coordinate 4,256,952 of NC_071308.1, read as the reverse complement.
CCGTGTGATCGTACAAAAATATTTTGATGACACTTTTGTGATTGGAATTTGGAGCGAATTTATCAAAATAGTGAAAAGGGAATGGAAAATTCCTGTCCGTAGAACGAACTGAAAGCAATATTTTCAGCTCTTAATTGGATTTGATTTGATCACTCTGTTCCGATTTCTCAGAATTTACAATTTTAAACTTAAGGGCTGTATTAATGCCACTGTGATTAATGTGAGATTACTAATTGTGGATGATTGTAGTGCATGTATGTAGTGCGAGTATTATTCTTGTTTATTGGCTCTGTTTAGTAAATTTAGTTGTGAACCGTCGACCAGCAAGTATGGATGAACAACGAGAAGCACACTTGCAATTGTAAGAAGTGCTTAAATAAGTATTAAACGCTGTGGTGTTTGAAACTGGATAACTTTTGGAAGCTAAACTATGTATTTTATGTATCTTTACTGTTGTAAAGGCATTAGCATTTTTTATACAACATCACAAGCGACGCTAAACATTAAGCTGCTACTATACATAGCCAACTAATCACTTGCACTAATAAATGGCTCTCCACACAATATTTTCTCCTAATTACTAATCTTCTGCACTCATCACTAATCAAAGTGAAGACAGGCCTTATAAACATTTCCGGGTAGTCCAATCGATTTATGACGTTTTTATTTTGATTGTTGACAACCAAGTATTCCCTTTGATATTAATGTAAATAATCGTGATATAAATATAAATAGTCGTAATCTTGTTATGGCAATATCCAATTGCCATAACAAGATTACGTTTAAGCGAGGTTGTCGTCAAGGGGGGCAAGGAGGGGCAGCTGATTCTAGAAATTCTAAAAAATATATTTAAATGTAAAACAACCACTCACTTGTTTTGCTGGTGTTGATCGATCATTCCCATAAGCCGAATGAATCCACGTAGGTGTCAGCACGCGCTGAGTTAAAAATGTTCACCTACAATTCATACTTTTCTCATTCTTTATATCAACTTGCCTTGGATGTTTATACGGATATCAAACGGATTATAGGGGCTCATGACACCATATATAATCAATCAAATGAATGAGAAGTTCACATGAGACGTAAGAACCAACTCACTAACGATATTGCAAGTCCCGTGTGCTACATGAAAAGTGAATTGGAGTGGGAATATTTTAAAGAATTGCTTCAATATTGTGGTTTTGTGTAATAGGTTAGTGTTACGAGAACAGATATAATTAAGAAACTAAGTTTTTTCCATATTTCTTCAAAAAACATATTATTTTATTTTATGTAAAATAAAATAATATGTTTTTTGAAGAAATAAGAAACTAAGTTTTTTCCAAACTTAGTTTCTTAATTTTATCTGTTCTCGTAACATTCGACATAAAAAAGAAATGAGGTTAAATACTCTATGAATTAGTATAGGATATTCAAATAATATACAACATCGCAAGAAACAATAAAACATTCAAATACCTACCCCGATTGAGCGAACAGGAATTATTTCCAGCCAGTTTTAATTTCGCACAAATAGCAATTTTCCATTTGACTATTCGGAAAATTCGTTCCCAATTCAAATGAGAAATAAGAAATGGGCCTTAAATTTGCATGCAGCACGTCGATGGTAAATTATCGGGTGTTTGGCGGACGGCCAGCCGACGTTTACCAGCCATATTAAGGACACAAGTGCTCTGTTACCAAAGAGCCCGCGCGTGACTACCATTTGAAATTTGCAGCGTGATACGATCTCGGGATTTGCATCAATACTAATTATAAATGCCCATTAGAGATATCAATCAAGCGAGGAATCACCAACAAAATCGGCATGTATCAAGCTAATCTTTGGAAATTTTTCGCTTTAAACATTACATGAATTGAATTTTCTATTGAAGCTCTCTGGCTGGTGTGTGAAAATGCGCTCGTTCTAATAAGAGCCACCCAAATTGATACGATAAGAAATATATTTTTTTCGATAACGTTGCGAAATAGCTAACAGAATCAATGTGATATCAGCACATATATGCTGAAAAATATGTTACGTCGATCTCTAATAAACTTGAAAGTTAAAAATAAAGTTGAGAAGCTAAGTCCGTACTTCATCGCCGTAGTTTTCTACGTTCTCTGGCATTTAAAGAGCGTATAATTTATGTAGCTGAAATTATCGTGGCCAAGTTAAGTCGAAGCTTGGATTCCCGCCAGCATAACCTCATGCGGAGCAAATATTATCAAATATATTGAGTATATGAAAGTGTTAATACTTCCGCACCCGAATGCTGCCAGCTGTAAATAGGTATGCCATCAAAAACATGATGTAAAAAACACCAAGTCTCGCAGCTCAGTTTTTCTACTGTAAAAATTTTTGAGATCAATGTCCAAGTCGGTTAATTTATTGAGTCCGGACTTAAGGGACCTTCTGTCTTAAGTTATTACGTAAGTTATTATCATATCAATATTAAAAATCTTTTACGTTTTGAAATAGATCGACTTGGCCATAGCATGAAAACACAATGTATCTTACAAGTAATACATATTATATTAGATTGTTTAGTCTATGGCGCCCCACGCGATCGAAACTCTCGTCTCCAAAACGAATGTGTGATTTTTCCAAGCGGCTCATCGGATGACATAATGGATTCCAAGGGCATTTAAACTTGTCAATGAATCTATTCATTGACAAGTTCAAATGCCCTTGTTTTAAAGTCGAACACACAAAAAAATTATAAATCTTACGTTTTTACATATTGTGATGAACATGTGTTATTATCACCGAAAACATACAACGACGGCGAAAGAAAAAAATGTTACACATATAAACGGAAAACTCATATTATGAACCAACAAAAATGTACTACCTATGTCTGTCTCTTATTATCTTCGCATGTAGGTTGATCTTCAGACAGAGCGTAAGTGTTCATTATCCTTTTTCCTACATTTTATCTCCACATCCTGAAGTTTTCAGCATCTTTGACGGCTAACCTAAAAGTGCAAGTTTGACGCTAAAACTTTTTAGGTTAGCCCCTTCTATCAGGATCAGGCTGAAGCAGGATAGACAGATATTTGTTCCCTGCGTAATTTGCCGGCACATGCGTAGTTTGTCCTCTCCGTCACGGAATTACTGCTTCCTTACACAAGACACCAAACATCCAGCGCAACATTGACATATCCGTGACGCGCAATTATCGCTGGAGTTGTTCGAACATTGGCCACGCTTCACTGCTATACAAAAGGATGAGTTATATAAAATTCGAATATATCATATAAACAGTAAGTACCTTACTAGAGACCTAATACCGGTTAGCTTGCAATCGCAACCTATTGGATAGATGCCAGGGTACATTACTTATTCCCTAAAATGCCAGATTAGGCAGTTGGCGGCCACCTGCTGTTCCAAATTCAAATGTTTGAAAAGAGTTTGAAATAAGATTTTTACAAAAATTACATCTTTGACAGTGACACATGCTTTTACTGTGGTCAGTAAAAAAGAAAAAAGTGGTCAATGAGATATTGTTTTATTCAACTCGTGACAAAATAATCGGATGTACTGGTGCAGTGGTATAATAAATTGATCGTTTTGAAATGAAAGCAATACCATGATACACCTACTAAATGTAATTAATCAATGTGCACTAGTCTAATTAATAAGCCCATTTATTATTAAGACAAATCAGCGTGGCCCACGCGAATGAGGCATTTCTCTTGACGCTAATTGCTTTCGTAAAGTTATCTAAATAAGGAAATATTGATGTACAGACAACTGCAGATCAAGCTACCCAAATTCATTGCAAATTCGTCAATAATATAAGAGCAATAGAGATCCACACATATATACATATAGCCATAAAGCTGATAGGCAACAATGACATTTCTCCGACGACGGCCATGCAAACGTTGTAAAATCAAATTCAAATTTTTAAGATTATTTTTTTCGATAAACTCGGGCTACGCGGCGTCATACCCCCAACACAACCAACGCAACGAGAACATGCAGCGATGAGAGAGAGACAGGTCCATGTAGAGCGACGTGACGTATGTGCAGTCAACCGCATGTCAAGTTCCCCTTCATTGACCTCCATGCCCCTCGTAATAACGGCCAATTTGCAAAGAGTTTGGGTAGGTTGATGCGCTGTCGACTGTACAGTCGACATCTTTATCCGCTTACCTGAATTCATTGCAAATTCACCGCTTTTACCACCGCAGGAGAAGTAAAGTTAACTAAAGTTTTGTTTCATCGTTTCAACTTCTACATACAAAACATGCAAACCATAGTCTCTACGTATATTATAAATTGGAAAGTTTGTGAGGATGTGTTTGTTACCTACACCTTCACGCAATTTGATTTGATGAAAGTTAGCACCCATGTACCTTAATATAGACGGTACTTTTTATCTCGAGATTCAATTAAAAACACGGGGACTACCGCGGGAAGTGCAGGCAACGGCTAGTAAAGAATCATCATTTACTGGTTAACTGGAAGAGATACCATCATGGGGTAATTCCGCCATTTTAAATTTTACCTCCTTATTGTGTACCTACTTTCAACATGTGTTCTACAATAAAGATATTACAAACAATATTTACCACTGGCAAGATGGAGTATCTCGCCAGTTGACACGACACACAAAACCGGTCGACCGTAATTTATCCAGCTATAATGACATCTATATTGGTCGGTTCTTATTACAACCACCATTAGCAATACAACAGATGGCGGACGCACGAACGCAATATGCACCCTGGCTAATTGCCAAGTGGTAGGCATGCCCGATATTATCCTCGCGGCCTTTAAAAATATAAAAAATTTACAGGCGCCGATGATGGCTCACTCAATATTTAAAGCCATATAAAATCATTTGGTTAAAGTAAATAAAAAAAATACCTTTGATAAAAATGCTTTCTATATATATATGTCGCAACCTTAGCAGAAATAAAAAGAAAGGTACTGTTTTAAAACTGTATTAATTAATTAACGGTAATACACAAGAGGTGTCACACGCGATGGTGGTCGGATGACGACTGAGGTCCATTTCATTGTCCATGGAATACATACACTCGTCTCGCAAGGGACGCATACACACAAGCTAACAGTTGGTAAAATCAGCCATTTAATCGAAAGACCGTTTATTCAATGCTGGTATTAAATTTAATATAAAGGACAACTAGCCATGTTGATGAATGAAATGTTCGTCGCTGTATCTAAGCCCTTTAAAGCAATCGATTACGAATCGACAAATGACTAGAGGGCGACAGGACGCAAAAAACCAGACACGTTAGACGTCACAGCTGCTAACCGGCAACTACCCATCCCGTGTCCCGAAATTCAATTAGGACCTGTCAATTTTGTATCGCATGGCGTTGTAAACCTGAGCTAGAAATATATGGCACCAGTTAAAACGATTACTTTGATTTTGCTTGATACGGTAACCGCTTTTGTAACCGGTTTGATTTTAGTAAAACTAATAAAACTCTTATATAAATATAGGCTAAGTCACTCTCAACCCAGAGTTTCGGCCGCTCCAACTATTACATTATTAACACGGAATTAACATTGATTGCATACTGTAAATAAGATATACTTAGAGGAGGAGGACCGAGCCGACTGTATGGCTTGGCCTCATACTCCGATAGTATACCCACTGTTTGAGTTACTCTTACCAGTTTTAGAAGAACAGACAATTTAGGGTTATAAATTGTCCTTTCTTGTCAGTTTGACGTTAACTTTAATCTGTCGCAGAAAACGCAAATTACGGCATTTTTCTTCAGCAGTATGCCAGCTAAAATTAACATCAAATTTGACGGTGCAACTCAATCATTGTTACTACTATTTCACATCAAGCGCCATCCAACTACTTCATTATATATGGAGGATTTAAATTAGCCCAAGCGATGTCAGCGCAAATTACAATAAGAAGTATATAATACACTTATCAGAGTCAAATCAAACTTCCATGAACATCATAATGCAATCACTTCATTGTGCAGTCAACAGCACATATTCATTGCAAATACGTCGTTATTACTACCTCACAGAAGTGCTTGAATGGGAACTTGAGAAGCAGACTGTACATAGATGCAATTTGTCGTCTGTAATCAATAATTTGGACATGGGTCTACGACAGCGCTGGCCAGTAGCCAACATTGGTGGATTCGCTGCAAGACGCAAGATTCATATTCAAAGCGAAGAGCAATTTACAACGAATATTATGTGACTATTGTAATTCTTAATATCCAGTTGATATCATGTTAGTTACAAGCCAATAAATATACGCGCGAAACACATCCTTCCTCGCAGTAGAGAAAACCTTTAAAAAAAACATTAAAATTTAATGTAAATGGTAAAACCTAAACTTGGACGTCGGAAATTTACATCCTTGTAAAAAATACAACCATATTTTAATGTGTTTAGTAATTCTTATCATATTATAGTCACAACAGGGACAAATTCAAAGATTTAATTTATTATCTTCTCTTTTAAAAATTTAATACTTTGACATAGGTACCTACTCTACTAAATCAATTCATTTCAAGGCGATTTTGAGACACCCGATGTGCAACTTTGCCACTTTACATCGGGAACCTAGTAAAGTAAAATTTTATTGCAAGTTGGCTGCTTCTCAGTGGTCTTTTGTCAACAAAATTGACCAACTTGTTACTCTGTAGCATTTGTATTTGTGCGGCTATAAACTTGGCACTACAAAAGAGCATAATAATCTACCTGAACTCATTGAAAACTCGCCCCAATAGCTGTGTCGCCATGGCATTAAGATCCATGCAGGGTAACTTCAAATGTGGTCGACTGTACAGCGAGATTGTGTCTCGTTGTTTGTCGAGTTAGGATGTCGATGCTGGCAACACTGTTTAAATTAAACTGTCAATATAGCGAGGTTATACTGGGAAACTCACGCATAAATCCTGTCAACAGAGCGACCATATGGGTTAATCAAATAGTGAGTCACGATAAATGTACTGTTTTTCAATTAGGATTTATTTTAATACTAGCTCAGGTCAAGCTCGACTTCGCTCGGGTAAAACCATAATTAATTATACACCCAAACCTTTCTCAGGAATCACATTATCTATTTAAAAATATATTATTCCAGTCAGTTTCGAAGTTTTAAAGGTACATAGGTACAGACATACATACAGCTAGAAGCGAATTTGTTTATACAATGTAGTGAGAAATAGAGTAACTTTCACAAACCGTGTAATATTTAGTTTTAATTTTATGTAGTTTTAATTTTAATGTATACAAAACGTTGTTTGTATGTACATACCTATATAGACATAAATAAAAGAGATTTTCTACTGTTAAGTACATACTTATTATTACAATCTGTGATTACAATATATCTATCAAACGAAGCTCGTCTATAATGATCCATTTACAGGCCCTCGAGACCGTATACTTTGTTTTAAATTAATGACCTCCATATCTCACGGCCCCGGGAATAGGCCTCCACATTTGTCATATAGATTACGCACTTTTTCCATTCCCGATGCGAATTTTATTCGATCTTCTTACGTCACATCAATATTGACTCGTCAATGAATCTTCTCCTTATTTTAAGAACCGTCTTCATGTCGTTAGAGCAATGGCCACGGGCGGCGCTGCTCTGTCCTGCTCCAATTGAATTAGAAATATTCATTTCTGACAGAGTCCATATTTTGAATTGAATCATGTTAGTAATAATTAGACTAGAGACTAGTGTTTACCGTTAACCGTAAGTAACTTCAGGGTACTGTTGGAGTTGCCACGCAGCCGTGCCATCATGTTGGCACACTGTTCTAATAATGGCTGAGAAACCTGGTGTGTGCCTCCGCAAACATTCTTGTAGCTCTGAGGCTCTAAAGTGTCATACTTTACATCTTACTTCTTTTTTTGGACAAGCGTAATTTTTAGTCTTCTCCGTCCCTCTATGAATACAGTTGAAGTTTCTATAGTTTAAATTTAATTTAATACTCTAATAACTCTGAACTAACAAATAATGACGAATAGGCAAAGTAAAATACTTCAGTTTGCACACTGCCATTTATTTCCACAGTGGGAGTTCCAATATTTTAAACTGTATCCGTTTCGTATGCAATGTAATTTGAACTGTATCACAAAGCGGAAAGGTCGAATTTTATGTAAATTTAGCTGTAATCGAGAAAGGTTGGAGTTTTCGTGACGTCATGGAGAAATTTATTTGCCAATGATAGGGGGTTAACGAGCCGTAGGTGTTCCGCGTAAACCTGCCATAAAGTGTGCTAATGTGACATCAGATTGCCAGAGCATAGACTCACAAATGATCCAAAAATCGAATTGGTCCATTTTAAAATTCATTCTTCTAAGTTACGGGAAAATTATTTACTAAGTAGGCAGATTTTCGTCTTTTTTTCATCCTTTGCAGTAGAGATTAATTATTACATCATGTTCTGAATTACCTATTGCTAAAGTAACATAACATTTAGCACTTTTTGTAATTAGTTATAAGTAAAATATGATATAGATTATAGTTACTTAGTTACACTATTGTAAATTAGACCAGTCCTGTAAAAATAGTGGTAAGAGTGGTAAATACATAAATAAATAATCTAAATCATCAAGTAAAATTTTACTTCATGACTAATGAACGACTGAACTTTTACATATTTATGAAAAATAGTATTCTGATTTCAATATGTTCATATTGTTCAGTCCTGTACCTATCATTTTCATTTTTTGCGTAGAAAAGACCTGGGTCATGTTGGAATCTCTAGTTTTAATCAAATTAAATCTAAATATTTAGTTACAGACTAGCGTTAATAGGTATCTATCACTAATCCCCAAAATGTGTCCTTGTCCTTGTCGAAATTAATATAGTGGGGGAATATTCGGCGCGTCTAACTTGATTTATGAGATGTAATCAATTACCGTGTTCTATATCTGCGAGTTCTCAAATTAATTACAATAACGAAATCAAGTGACGAGATTGATTTACACCTTGAAACTCTGTGGCGATGTGGTTCGGCAACTAATTGCTTTCGGGGTCTCTGTCTCGGTGGAAATTTTGGGAAATCAAGTCAACCAGCCAGGTTAACTTCCACGAATATACACTTTACTATCTGTGCCGCGGGGCTTCGCTCTCATACGATTTTTGAGATATAAAGTGAGCTATATTATATATGTTTTCCATTCTATCCAATTTTAATCGAAATCCGGTCAGAAGGTCCGTGTTGAGATTCAATCTCAAACTTAACAAACACCCTTACTACAAAAATTTAACATAATATTAATTAATGGAAGTACGTAGACATTATAGATGCTATCGTAATATTGTATATTTTGCTAATCTTTCAATAACATTGCCCTTTGTTCGACCTGATTTTCGGTAATAATACTTAGTACATGTACATATATCTAGAGTATATGTAATAAACGTCTTACAGTTACCCTTCACTGACAAAGTAGAGATTAACTCAATCTAACGGGAGCTTGTAAACATTGCCAAAATTAAACACTAACAAAGGATCTCATCAGAGGCCTTAATGAAGTATTTTGGAAATCTGTTAAGGAACTAAATAGTTCAACATCCGTTTAGAATTCAGTTACATTAGGGTGACCGTGTCCGATTGAACTTCAAGTGAGAACTTTACGTGATATATTTTATGTTATACTAGCTGCGCCCCGGAGCTTCGCTTCCGTGGGAATTTCGTATATACCCTATGTGTTATTCCACGTTATATTCTACCCGTGCACTAAAGAATAACTAACATACACACACACACACATACATCCTCACAAACTTTCGCATTTATAATATTAGTAAGATCTTATCGACTTCACATTTGTTAATTAAGGTTTGGTGAGAAAAGGTTGCGGTGAAGTTTATTGAGTCGCTCCTTCTTCACCTGCGCTTTAAAAGTACTGTAGTAGACTTAGTTTTATGTTTTTAATTATAATTTAAGTTGAATATTAAATTTGATCCAGTTTTCGTTTGCAACACTTGAGCTATCAGTGCATGACCGGTCTACTTGTGATAACCCCATACTCCTCATATTTACCGTTGCAGACTTGACGGTAAATAGTATCTCTGTAGTATTTTTGGATACCTACTTATTTAAAAATACCCAATTTTATTTTACGGCAGATCAGATCGACAGAAATTCGATATTTTATCTATTTATTTCACTACATGTTTATTATTTTAGAATTAATTATGTTCCTCAAAAGCTGATATTTAAAAAATATTCTGTATAATCAGTATTGAAGAGAGAAGAGAAGCTAATCGTTAGATCGGAATGACTCTTTTAAGGGGGTGTTACGCGCTAGATTGTCGACATCACCAAACTGTTAATAGCTGCTTACTCTCACTGTTATTGGAATCCTAAACCCTACCGTAAAAACTTATAGTTTTTAGAAAGGTTGAGTATCCCCCATAATAGCTTGTACTGCAAATTTGTTGCTGCGTAAAGGCTTTTATTACCTTTTACCTTCATTGTTCATTAATTGTCGAACTGTTAAAAATGTAGTGAATGAGATACATCTATATAATTACACTAACAAAGTGCAATAGCACTTCAAAAGGAAGAAAAGATTCGAAATTGGCCTGAATTGCTTCGAGAAATGCATGGTACGGCCGTGCCACATTTTTTGCTCGACTTGGAGGGCACTACCGTGCCCCCAGATATACAATGAAATAAGATGATACAAGCAAGCGATTGTAACAATTTGGTGTACACAACACAGTGCATAGGAAAACATCACATAAGGACAAGAGCCCTCAGCAATGGGCATACGATGCAAGAATGAGGAGTAACGTGTAGGGAACAGCGGTAGGCCAGCTATGCGTTACCGGTTTACTCGTTTCTTCGTACACCTTGCTGATATCACCTGGGCGAACAATGTGGATTTTAGTGGTCAACTCAAAAAAATCTATAAAGTTCATAGTTGGTTTTTGTCGGATATCATTTCAAACAAATAAACATTCAAAATTAACTGTTACTGAAATGAAGCGATCATGGTCCCCTTGTTTAAGACCATCCGCCTGTGATTTAAAGATCCCAGGTTCGAATCTTACTTGTGCCACATTAGTTTGTATACCAATCTAATACGACTTTTTATTGACTACCAATTGCTTCCTGAGAGAGAAAACATCAAGGAAACAGATTAGGTTCACTAGTGTGTATGCGACCACGTGTATGTATGTCCATCAGATGTTGATAGGTATCTTAAAAGTGATGTTAGTGCCATTAGGCGACTTTGATAAAATCTCACACCAGTGTTAGCAAAAATACTCAAAAGGAAAGAAGAACTGTTATTAACGATATCAAGGACCAGCCGCGGCGTGATTAAACCAAAAACCGTTTAACAATACCTATGTTACGTAGCGATGTAAATTTACGGCAACTCGACGGCATTGTTCACTCAAACCATATTGATTTAGGTGGAAAGTAACACTCAATAACTCTATCCAAACGGGAGTTCCAATGAGCCCAACTTGCTATCTATTGCAAAACTTTAACGTAAAATTACATCTTTACCGGCGATATTAAATTTCTGTTGTCTTCCGAAAATTTATGTTTGCCTCTTAGAATAAACTTGGATATATTGATTTTAATCAATGTAACCTGGTCGATAGCTTTTGTCATAGTTTTTATGATAGTTAAAAATAATGTTTTATGTTTCATTCAATATAATTATTGTATAAAACTTTACCCATACCTGTAAAATGCAGAAAGTATTTTTTGTAAAGCTTACGTAATTATATTATTTTTTATTTTAGTCTTAAAAATATTTTCTGATCTATGGTTTTTAAAATCTAAACGAATAATTAAATTTTTCAAGTTTTGTCAAGAAAATCATGTTATTGTTTTTTTTATGATACTTGTACTTAATGTACAACTTGCTCTCGATAGTGATATAGCGTGGATACGTAAGCTCAAATCAAGTTCTTTACATGCTTTACTAGAAATTAAAACAAAATTGGGGAATTTGCTTCGGCTGTTCAAGAATTGGGCGATACGATAGAATTCCCGCAGGTGCTGTCGAACTTTGTTCATAAAAACGATATTGAGTTCTCAAGATTTAATTCGTTCCATTCCATTTTAAAACGAGCCTTATTCACTGTGACATAAAGCATGTGGCTATAAGGAAAATAATTCAATAAAATATATCACTCGTCATATCGAACAAGTTGCAGTTACAAAATGCTAGTTATTGAATCCTGAAAATTTCATGAAAATTCCCAATCAATATCTTATCTGTTAGTATATGTAATACAATTTTGTTTATCATTTTACCAACCGCATACGACCTCGCTTACTCCAGGTTAGGTAGGTACGAGTAGGTACTACGCTTTAAACAAGCGCTCAAGAACAAAATATAAATTTATAGTTTTCGAGCCGATGTACCTACGAAATGAAACGATGTACGAAAAATTCATAGATTATTTTTTATCAAATCATGCTTCTTGAGGAAGTACAACAAAATCCATATAGGTACCTATGTATAAATACTCTGTGAACAAAATATAATTTATTGTCAGATATACATTTGAAAATGGAATATCCTCGTCCCTCTGTTACTGATATAATAAATAAAATCTATTTTTCAAAATATGAACACTGTTAGACGTTTAAAATGAATAGGAAAAGGGTTCTTTCATCGAAATAGTTTGTGCTAAAGACTACGTGATATTCTAAAATCAAATTTTTCAAGATCTTTGTCATTGTGGTGTCTCATAGAAGTGTGTCTCATTAAAGTGTTTATATATATGTTAAGTGGTTTTTTTTAAGCTTTTATTCAACTTGCAATGTATGTATATATGTTTGTTCGGGTGGAATCTTGTTACTCAATTTTGAAGCAGATATCTTCAACCGATTGAGCTGAAATTTTGTATACACGTTTAGTTTGGATGACAAAACACGATAAGCCATATGACGTCATTCTAAATCCAATATGGCGGACTATCCAAGATGGCGGAATAGTTATTTTTATTACATTTCTACAATACAGGGTATCAAATGAAAGGGCTTGTTGAGAGTAATTCGAAAAATAATTTGACGTTATTATATATCCAATATGGCAGAACATCCAAGATTGCGGAATAATTATTTTTTATGTACTTCTACAATATGGGTATCAAATGAAAGGGCTTGTTGAGAGTAACTCGAAAAATAATATTACGTCATTCTATTTATATAGATTTAGAAAACTAGCCGGCGGTAACAAAAAATTAAAAAATAAATTAAAAGAAAAATATATTTTTTTTTAAATCTTTTATTTAAATGCTCCAAGAAAAAATCGCGATGTTTGCGTAAATACCTGTCGCGAGGTTTTATGGTCATAGATTCTGTGTAATGAGTTTATAAGTTGATAGTTAAAATTTTAAAGTAAAATTTTGTTTTCTTCTTTTTAGAGCATAAATTAAAAGAAAGAAAAACTTTAAAAAAGCTTTTATTTTTTAAAGTTTTTTTTTTCTTTTAATTTATTTAACAACCTTAAGTAACACAAAAAGAGTAAAAATAATAATAAAATATGTTTTAACTAAACGTTTATTAACTAAGTAACTGCAATGAACTGTTTATGATTAGAGATCATTGGTGGGAGATGGAAATTCGACAGAATAATTCCTTACAGAAAAAGGCAAGAGCCTTTTTCTAATCGAATTATATATTCGAATCACTAACATTACATAATGGTGAACCATCTTTGAATAAAATATATGACAAATGACAAATCTATTTATTTATTTCATTACACTAAATCCAAATATATATTAACTTATGCATGTTTATAAGTTTATTAGCCAGACCACAGACAGAATTCATTAAAAAAAACGCTGTGTTCTACACAATTTGTAATGTTGTACGTTTATAAATAGAAATAGTAATAAATTGCACTTCTCTTGAATTTTTTATTTTCTAATCCTGGTTGATTACTCTCCCCGTTGGTAGAATACAGCGAAGATTGAATACGTCATTCTTGCAACCTGCAACGTGGAATATTTTATTTATAGTATTTTCTTTTAGCAAATATGTTGAGATAAGTAGGTAGTTAAAAAAGTTAAGATACGTATCTACGTAAATTAAATTAAGATTAAGTAAATTAAGATGCGTAAGTATCTACTTACGCATCTTAATTATTTGTATCAATTTATCAAAAATCAAGTCAATATCTGGATCACAAATTTTAAAATACCATACTTTTAAGACGTATGTATCGACACGCACACTCAATCAATCAAATCGAATTTGCGTTCAATGTTTTTTTAATTATATGTATATGGCATTAAGTAGATAGATATGTACAATAGTATACCGAAACAAATGTCTCATAGGACAGCTCCTGAATGCCGAACGCCTTCAATATGAGCGGCTTCTGCGCCTGCGCACAGCTGATAAGCACCAGCTGGCGGATGTCCCTGCGAGGGTTCTCTGGCTCACACAGGTGCCAGCCGCTGTAGAACATCGATGATGACAGTAATGATGCCTGCAAATATATCATCTACATTTGCTGTTTTTTATGTTATGTCTACAAACTTGTAGATACAAAATACTTTACACCTTACACGTGTTCGTGCACCCTCAACTTTCAAATTCTAAAAAGTAAATAGTCGTTAGTCGCGTCCATTGTAACGAATACTAAAACTTTTAGAAGTAGTAATACTTGAAAATTTTCGCATAAAGGATCTACTCAACGGTACCTTATCCTACCTTCCACTTCGTGTGCCTATGTAATTGTGAGTTTGATCTTAGAGGAAATAAGAAATAAATATAGCACAATTAACTACCTGATAAGTAATTTCCCCAGCATTCCACAGATTAAGAGCCAACAGAATGAACAGAGAACACACAAACGTATATGTCATAAACGCATTCGTCAGATCCAAATGAGAAGACAACTGGAAAAGAAGATGTGTTTTAACAAAGCGCTGTATCGTATATAGAATTTTTAAGATTACAATTAAAATTACCTCCTATTATTACTTCTATTATACTACTACCTAACGTCACAACAAATAAAAATACATACAACAAATAATACCACAGAATAAGTACTGTGTATAGTACTTATTCTGTGGTATTGTGTTTTTATTATATATGTGTTTTTATTATAACTCACATTAAAAAAATATTGTGACGCATGCCATCATCATATTTTTTAAATTATTTGCAATCCAAAGGTTAACTGGAAGCAGCTTTAAATGTTAAATTTCTTCATAAAGCATATTTTCTCTAGCATTCCCTACACGAAACATTTAAAACAAATTGCTATTCTCGACTCGTGGAACAAAATTAATTTCGTGCTCGAAGAATCTTTTCTTTATCAATTCCTTAGTCTAAAGTGGCTCATGTATTTTCATTTAAAGATGGAATATTAGCAAAGTTTTAATACTCACCGCTAAGCGTAGCAGAAGCAGAACCGCGACTGCAGAACTTTCGCAGACTTGGAGTGACATTATTATTCCAAAAACACGATGTATTTCGTCGGCTAAACTGGATAATAAAGATGAATTAAACTGACGATCCGGGTCTCGGAATTTAGACATGTTCAGGAGAACTATACGTCTAACAAGAGCTGTTACGCTACGTATTTCAACGTTTTACTACTGAACGAGTTTGCCACAATTAGATGGGAAATCTATTAAAAGTTTAAATATTATTTTTTACTGGTCTGTAAAAACTGCAGAGAATTATTTGGACTCAGCGGCGTTTACCTTCATTCCAACTAATTAAATGCAATGCATTGCTTTTAATTTAACTGCAATCCATTTTCAAGAACTTTTTTTGTAGTACTATTACGTAATATATAATTTTATCATAATCGTCGTCTTGGAATAGAGTTCGAAGTAAATAGTTTTTTCAAATCTTAATAATTAATTTTTATTTCCGAAGATGGTGCACATGTCTTTGTACATCATTGTATTGACACAGCCGTACATTCGAAATTATACTTTTTAATTGAACGCAAAATAAGAAATTTTAAAAAAACGACACTTACTACATAAGTTTTTGATGCATCAATATACCTTCCAAAAATCCTGCCTTTAGTTTCTCTATTGCCACTTTCTTATTTAAAACCAAAATGTCGTTGTCAAACTCTGCTCTAATCCTATCGTAGTGATGACGTAAGGTGATGAATTTGTAGGCTAGCATGATGAGATGGGCGATGGGCAGACAGTCAGCTGACATCATGGGAAGCATCATGTACAACCAAGTGGCGTAGAAAAATACTCGGAAAAATGAAGCACCAGTAGAATCGTCCTCATAATAAGGCAAGTAGGTCACAACTGTGTAGAAAGGTGCGCCTAAGGATGGAAAAAAATATATACTTGTTTCTGCAAGCTAATTGAGAAAAATTAAAAAAGTATATTTCAATGGTTTCTTCTTTTGCGACATTTAATTATTTTCTTTGCAATATCGTTAAACAAAAGGTACCTACAATTATTGTTAAACTTGGAATGACATTTTTCCCGTTGCGTAAAATCTAGTTCCCATACCTTACAATTTCAGGACTATATTATGACCCTTTTGAATAACAAATAAGACCTAAAGTAAGTAGTATCAAAATCCCCCATGTAAAACGTGTGTAAATAGATACTCTGTCCTAATAAAATCAACAAAGGGATAATAGGGGTGGAAATCGTCTCAAAGAGCTAGTTAAAACACTCCACCGTTATCATACAGCCTTATGGTCCGGGAATTGAATTAGAGGTTTTATGAATGCTTTCAATGCTAATGAGTCAACTTACCCAGCCCTTCCTGGTTGACTTCGGAACATTGGCAAATTTAAACATGATTAAACCTGACAATTTTGTACAGTTACCCGACGGATAGTCCAAAGCTTTTATTTATGTCAAGAAAAGTAAAAGCAATTATTTATGTCGTTTGAATGTGTACCTACCTTCAGCGTATGCTTTCCTGGTACTCTCAACGCCATACGCAATCAGTGACAAATACACAGAAACAACATACAACAAAATGCCAAATTTAACTTTGAGATACTGTCGTTTCATAACGCGTTCTTCTTCAAAGTTTTCACACACTGCGGCCATTTCAAAATTCAATTTCCTTATAGATTCCTTGTGATACAATAGCAGCAACATTTTAGTTAGTACGATGTTGTGAATGGCGAAAAACATGGCGGCCGAGTTTTTCTCCACTTCAGGGAAATTACCGAACAGAGCCGCGAGATTCTCCAGGAAAATCATCACAGTGTAAATAGAAAATGAGACAATCGTGTATATTTTGTATAGGATAGTCTCTGGGTACATATTTTCCGACCAATAGTTGCCAATGCCAGCGTAGTAGACATATTTACAAAAATCCTTCAATAACACTTTAGTTTTCATTATGATTAATACGTCTTTTTCCAATGCCTCATTTCTAATATGTGACATCGACTAAATAACAATTCGAGTTAAATAATAGTAATTAAATAAATACCTGTTACGCGTTAAAGTTTATTAATAACGTAACACCTGTTAACTAGGAGTTGACCGATTTCATTGGCCGGTTAATTAGTGGTTGAACTTTTCCACCGCAATGAAAAGTTTTCTGAATAAAACAATGTGTTCAAACGAACAAAGGACGTTTTTAGGCAATTGTGCCTGGCTAGCAAATTACATTTATTTTGTAAAATATATCTCAGTTATTTATATATATTTTCTTTCAATTAGTCATAAATAATATGTTTGTATAATATGAGGAAATCGCGCCTTTTACGTATGATCAAATGAATATTTGAATTCTGTGTTACACTCGCATTGTGATTCAACAAATTATATTTCTAGATAAAAAAATGGAACAATTTTGACTTCCTGGTACCTAAATTCTATTCGAATTAAATTAAAATTAATAAGTTTTTTTTACAAAAATGTCATTTTTATCACAAGCTTTTATTGTTATCAGAGCGATCTTCTGGCATTAAACGCCTGACAAAAGCCTAGCACGGTAAACTGATGATCCTGGGTGCACAATCTGGTCATGCTTATCTTGATAATGCATCATGGAAACTGAAGCGACGTGGGAAATTTCAACTCAGTAAGACAACTGGGAGTACGAGAAATCTATGATTAGATTACAGGCAGACAAGCAAACATCGGGATACGTGAAACTAAGTAAAAGCTTGTAAAAAGAAGTAGATGTCAGAAATATTCCTGTATGTATGCTCCTTTACTTCTTTTAATATTAACACCGCTTAATTATTAATCAAAGAAAAGGCAGCTATTAACTTCGTTGATGGAAAATTCACGAAGTTTTGTATCCGTGACACATTGTTCGTTGTAATTAATTTACCTAGTTAATTAAAGTCAAGGGTGTTACATGCGTACTCAATTAGGCCCATATTCACACAAATGGCGTTTTGATTGCTCGTATTTCGATGCGTTGTTTGTTTACAATGGTGACACACATTTCATTAAATATAATTACATCGATATTTTACAAAAGCAAGTCACGTTCACGGGTTCCGACGGCATAGTTAGTGCGAATGTGGGTTAATCTTTTATATAAGCATATACAGACAACAGCATATCAACATAATAAAATTCATTGATAATGCTCCACTAGCATCTACAGCATCATCTGTGCGACTTGCTGTTGACTGTACCTTTTTCTTTGTGGTGCACACATGCGTTTATAATAAACTGATAACAGGTATAGTATATTCCCTATAGTTTTTCCTGACGAAGATTTCTTTCACCACGGAGAAAGACGCCGATGTGTGTAGGTAATACCGTTAATATCGACGGCACAGCCTTCAGAAGGTCATCAATCTTCCGGTGAACGGCAAATTCTGTCATCAAATAGACGAGGATATCCGAGAACACCGACATCATTGTTATTGATCTAACCGCTTAGCGTGACGTCTTCCTAACCCGGAACGTAGCGTTAACGTCTGAACGGTTTGCCGATGCTGGAGTAAACCGGTTTTCTGGGTGACCTAGGGCGCCCTAGGTGAGCGACTGAACGCTGACGATCCAATGCTCTGCGTGTATGTATGAGTGATTATGCGGCGACCACATTGGCCACCAATAAATATATTTTACTAATGGCCCGTCCCGGCTTCGCTGTGTAAAGCCATTATAAATTACCCATTTAAACCTTCTTCACGAATTACAATATCTATTGATGAAAACCGCACAAAAATCTGTCCGGTAGTCTTGTGACAGGCAGACGTGACCGGGGACTCCTGTTTATAATGTGAAGGTTGTATCATATATGGATGAGATAGGTACTAATAAAATACAAATTAAAAACTCACAGTAATGTAAAATAAAAGCTTCTGTTTTCTGGACACCTGGATTCTTCTGCCTGATTTCATTCAATCTTGTTAGTAAGGTACACACTTACATTCGCAATATATAAATAGACCTTTTATTTTTAAATAAAATATTCCAACAAAGCCGCTGTCTAATTATACAAAATTTTTATTTTTCATAAAAGAAGCTCGAGGATGCGGAACGAGTCTCATTATCTTTTTAAACCATCTTTCGCCTTATTTTAGTTTTTAACTCCACTTTATCTTGTTAATTTTTCCATTTTAATGTCGAAATTAATTTCGGATCGAATTTCACCCTAACCTTCAAACCGACCTGAAATAAAAAATATATACCTACTTTTCAGAAATATTTTGAAAAACAACGTGAAAAACAAATTTAGATAACATAGAATATTTTTAATTATACAATGTATGACACTAGCAATACCAATAATCAATGTTACTATATATTCCGGACTCAAGACCAAGAGCATTCACCCAAGTTCACCCAACAAAGTGGGTGTTTACTTACACCTAAGGAGGGTAACAGCGAAAAACACTTAGAATAGGGAGTCCGTATTGTACTACCTGATCACGTAGATGAAATCTGCCTGACCAATATACACCACCCTTTATCCAATTCGTATTCAGGGGGACCCGAACCCGCAAGGGATTACAAAACTGTTTTCTAATCGCAAAATAATTTAACAACAGAAAATTACGTTTCGTTTTAATTATGCTTACCTAAACACTTGTAAAAACCTTACGATGTTCTTCTGGGTACCTACCCAGAAAAACATCGTAAGGTTTTTACAAGTTAGTTACAAGAATGATCGCGACAGAGGGCAATGTTCAGAAACGTGAACTGCAGATTTCTTGTAGACTTTTTCTTATTTTGAAGTCACATCAGTCGCATGACTCGACCACAATTTACCCGATGTCAATATTAATTAGTAAATAACGACATCCTAATAGTTGCAGGCAAAACTTGTAGTTGACTGGCTATAGAGCTAATTAGAGAACCATGTAGAGGGACACGGGAACAGAATGTGTAGCGTGCACGTCACGCATAACACCGGCTTTTCACCGTCCGTTTAGATACGGTATTACGGACGCTTTGGATAATTATATATGGCTTTTGACGAAATCGTTTACGAAAAATTACATAATATATTTATGTTCTGACAACAAATATTGTTCTCGGTATTGGTATCGCTTGACCTGAAACATGAAAGGTATCTGTTAATGCCTTTGATTTGTGCCCGGAACCCACTATAAACAGCTTTAACGCCTTTATCGGGATTATGGCTAGAGAAGCCGTACTATACTTGCCTACTATTATAAATTGTTTAAAAAGTTCGGGAGAGGTTTAAAGAGGTTACTGAATGGCCGAAGTTTCGATCCTGATTTATTTATAAACCCACGAGAACATTATTTGCGGCTGTTCCTAACTTGTTTACCAGACTGCAGATTTATATTTCCGGGTCTCGATGATACTTTGTAAGGTTTTTCATTGACCAAACTATGGTTATGTTTCTTTATGATCGGAAATACTTGGCAAATTTTGATATTTGTTTTATTAAAATTTAATTATTTTATCACCATATATTTCGGGTAATCGATTTAATCTCAAAATGTACAATTTTTTGTTACGTGTTAGGAAAATATTACAAAAATAAATTCTCTTTTGAACACAACATCCCCTGTCACAGATGGTGACATGTTTTACTGAAACAAATTAATTATCGTAATAACATATAATAAAATTTTTGCAACTACATATTATAAAACGACGTGTGTAGTATCGGTCTTTCTGTATAAAAGCGATAAAGTCTAAAACAACCGAACTATATTTTTTGTATGGTTTTCACCAGTACACTATACCTAGTCTGATTCCTGAGGAAGGTTTAGGTTAGGTATATAGTTTATTATGATTTTATACAAGCAAAGCCGGTACGGGCTACTAGTTTGTGTTTGTATTAGTTCAATAAGAAATACAGCTCTGAATGCAACCGGTAACACATAAAGAAGAGACAGAGAACTAACAGGATATCTAAAACTACAACCAAATATCGTGAGTTCCAAAACATCAATACGGATCTTCGTAGCCGAAAAGCCAATCGCAATATTTACTCACGTGCCGATACACTAGGCTCGTGCACTAGAATTCTATTGTACATTCCATTTGCCGAAGATCCTGCTCTGTTACATTTCCCACCATTACAAATACATGTTCATTTCACTGAGAACACACAAGGTTTCCTGGCAAATGTACCTGAGCGCGCTTGACTGAACGTCAATACTAGATGTGGATTAGTACTATCTGTTGTTATCACCGTCATTGTGCGCAAGTAATTGTAATTAGAGTCAAGTTGTATATAATATATTGTACCACATGTAATGTACACAGTGTCTAGCTATGTGTCTAGCTATATATTTGATCTCTCTCACTCCTAACTTCGCGCGTTCTCGGTTTAATTCCGAGTTGTAACGGCACAAATCCCGGGATTAGCGTAAAAATTAAACCTTTAAATTTTGGGAATTCGGCTGTGATTTTACAAAGGCTGCTCCTAGCGTCAACTCTCCTAGAGAATGCTATTGTTGCCTATCGGTTGCCAAGGCTTATGTGTTCCTTAGTCGCCATTCACGGTAGTACATAGAGTAGGGAGCAACCACACACTTCAGGGGCTTCTGTAATTAATTAAATCTTGAAGAGGTAAATTAATCGAAATTAAATTAACTACATACATATGGGTACTTTAAAATTTGTATTACTTTACTAGCTTTTGCCCGCGGCTTCGCCCGAGTGAATTTCATAGCAAAATCTCGTAATTTTCCTATCGCGTATTCTGTAAGACTGGTAAACATATATTATTCAAATTCGCATTTTTTTCATCTTTAGTTGAATTTTCTGCTTCCCGCCACGTGTCTCGTCCCGCAAACTTGTCCAATCCCGCTTCCTGCTATGTAATGTAAAGAAGATATCCCGTACCGTTTCCTACATATAATGCCATCATGTTTTTTACAATGTGTCCCGTCCTGTTTCCGACTAAGTGTCTCCTTCCCATTTCCCGCTCCTACTCCCACTCCCGCTTTCTGCAACGCGTGCCGTCCCATTTTCCATGACCTTTTATGTCCCGGTTTTTTATTAACCACAAACATAAATTAAAAAAAAATGTATTTACTATTACTGTTATTTACTACAAAAAAGAGTAATAATAAAGTAAGAGTGTCAATTTTCAGCTTTTTATCTTGAAAATTGTATTAAGTCCCATACAATCTTTCACTTCCCTTTATGAAAGGGTGGAGGATTTTCAGAAAAATCTGAAACACGTATTCATTACTTTATTGTAAACAACTAAAATCCAAGTTTTCAAGTCACTAACTTCAACGGTGTAGAACTTTCATATTTACAGTTTTTCGCCCCTTTCACCCCCTTCAGAGTAGATATTCCAAAAATCCTCTCTTAGTGCTCACCTACACTCACCTACATGCCAAATTTCAGCTTCCCGCCCAGCAGTTTCGGGTGTGTCAACATACACCAGTGTCAGTCACTCAGCCACGGAAGAGTTTTATACTGATATATATATATAAATATAATATATATATATATATATATATATATATATATATATATATATATATGATATTATATACAAACTGCGCCCATTATATCTATATCAGACTTTAATCGATAAAAAGTAAATCGGCTCCGTGGTTTGTTATTTTAATTTTCCTACAGGACCCCCCCTCATTTTCCGGGATGAAATGTCTATAAGATGTTAGCCCGGGATTCTAAGGCATTTTTGATTCATAATTAGTTTTTCAATTATACTACGAGAACCTGACCATTTACAGTGATGAAATGTATCTAAGATGTTAACCTGGTATGTAAGGTACCTACATACAAAATTTCAAGCAAATCGATCCAGTAGATTTCGTGTGATGCGCGTTCAGACAGACAGACAGACAGAAGGACAAACATTTCTAAAACTATATTTTCGTCATCTATATCAGTAAATAAGTATATTTCATGAAGAATTTTAAAAAAATATCCAATGTACAAGTTTGGCCTTTCTTCAATTTTATAATATGTATTGATTATGTATAAAACTATATATTGGATTACTTACGTCATATAACTATTACATATATCTTGATGAATTACCTATACTTATTTTACTTGTATTTCATGCCCCCTTTGAAGATTTAATTTATTTATCAAATTCTACTAAAACCGACCTAATAAGCGAAGTGGTCCTAGCAATCCAACGACATGGAACCTTGAAGTTGGGTAACTAAACTAGACTCACGAGAACACTAGCTTCCAATTTAAATGAACTGGAAAATGGAGTATCTGTGCCACCTTCGTAGAATAATACAAAAGCGATCGGCTTCCAATGAAGTCGGCTAGGGATTCCGATTGTAAGATACTGGGAACTCCGACATATCCCAGTCGGATGCCTATTCATTGTACTGCGATAAATCACGAGCACACCCGAGAAAACAGGCTTTAATTCAGACCTTGTCGATGGACTACACACCTATGTATAGATAATTCACGGGATTTTAACAGATATAAAGGAGGTTATCTACTTTGTATATATAATATACTACTTTGTATATATAGTATTTAATCTTGATTGTACATTTTTTTAAAGTCAACAATAGGTGGACTTAATGCCATAGGTATTCTCCATAAATTAAATATTTTCTGCAATCTAATCAAATCGTAGTTATCTGTTTTTTAGGTTTATCTTAAATTCTGTTTGAATTTGATTCCTATTCTTTATCTCTTTTTGGTGATATATATTAAGATTTATTTTTCGATCTTAATTATAAGATTCAAAGCAAAGCAAAGATCTGAATCTGAATTTTAAATTTAACAACTTAAATGGATATGTTGTATCCACTTTCCTATTTTCTATAGCTATCAGATCTCTCTTCAATTGTGTACAAGTTAAACTAAACCTTTTCGTAAACTTGAGACGCCCTATTATGTCCAGAGCCCTGGGCGGTCTAACACGCCCACCCCATCCGCCACTACAAAATTTTACATAGTGGTTCTATAACACCCATGTACTTACATCGCATATAGACGATCTTCTCACTCTGTAATTAAGTTATCTACGTAAACATTTGAGGTACCTTTTAAACCACCCAAACACCTCTAATGAGCTATAATTCCCGCGGGGAGAAGATTTACACACCCCCTGAATAGGTGAAATAGGTCTCAGTCTCCCCAATACTGCTATATATCAACGTAAGTTCCCGAAGGATAAAATGCGGAGGTCACGTACTAAAAGTGTTTTTCGACGGACCAAGCATTATCAGCTGGGTAAGGAAAAACTAGCTTTCAACATCTGATCCCAACAGATAGTATTATTACAATAAATTCGTAGCTGAGTTTCTAGAAAACGCTCGACAAAAATGTTAAAGCTATTCCTTTTGTTAAATACTCCGAGAGACGCTCTGAATTGCGTTAGATATTACACAAGCGATGGAAATGATGGGATGTAATTTTATCTTCGAAAAGCAATTGAAATATTTGCCTTGACTTCTATAAAACTTATACTCTACTAATGAACGAAATTAAGAGAAAACAAATTATATCTCGAACCAGAGGCACGTGCTCCACACATGCCTTCACCTAGACTTCGTTCAGATTATAATTTTGCTTGTATCTTTACTAAATGTATTAATGTTTTTCATTTTGATATATTGCTTATAGAAGTTGTCACGAACATTTTCTATTTCACTTGCACAATAGCATAGATTTATTCGACAATTTGTTTTTCAATACTTCGCGCACAAAGCGGAGCGTGCGTTTGATAGGTAGACCGAACTAATCCCACACATGAATGGCCACATTCTGTCAATAGTTGGACCAATATGGCAAGTTAGGCTATAAGGGTTGTCTGTATAAAGATAGTTGGTAGTTATGTAACTATGTTTGCTACGTCTCAGTGAACGCCGTCATGAACTTCAGACAATATGAAGATTGAATATTGTTATACGTATGCTAGCTAATATACATAGTGTGAGATACAAATATAGGTAGACAATGATTGGCAGAGTTTAATATAATATAATACATTAATTGAAATTGCCTAAATCGAAGCGTGGCGATGACAACAACTTTTAAATGAAACGACACTATACACAAATTAATTAGTATCAGGTGCCACTACAATATTTAGTGATGGTACCTGAATACGTAATTATGTTATACACTATTCAGGTACATACCTACACGATAAAACTTAAACGCTGTACAGTGCACCGCACATCATTACGCAGCGCAGATCTCTATGAGGCGGTAGGTAATAGCGGCGATTTACAATAAATTATGGCAGCTTAATTTGCTGTTTGATTATACGTCTTGTTCATCTTAAAATTTATATGAGAATGAATTTGGTGTGATTCGAAAAATAAAAATAATATGTTGTGATCGAACTATCTTTCATATCCACATATTCCCGCTTACAGCATAAAAAAAAACTTTACATTTTGAAAGTTTTGAAAGATTCAACTGTGATTTTACAACCGGTCGCCTGCCTGACGTCAGCCCTCCTTGGGAATGCTATTAGATAAATAAATAAATATATTATTACTTTGGGGCTAGCCCAAAAGTACAACCTCTCGGTTCAGTGGCAAGAACTTTACCACTGCGCTACCGAGGTTATTGTTGCCTGTCATATGTCTAGGCTATATAATATATCCCTTAGTCGCCTCGTACGACATCCACGGCAGGTGGGCCTATCCTAAGGCACAACCGTACACCATATATGGCGTGATCGAATAAGTCAAAGAAATGGAATTTTAACAAACAGAGACAGAACAACATTATTCACTAGGCAATATTAAAAGGAGGGACATAAAATAGATAGCATTTTAAAGTTAAATTAGTTGAAAGTTTGCCGGTTACGATTGCACGCTGCCTCGTGCCTCGTTGTTCCGCCTCGTCTGCGCGTCTGAGCCTGGATTGTATAACAAGTCAATATTGTCCCGACTCTCTCTTAGATTAATATCATTTTTCATTAAATTACTTCGGCAAGGACCCATGTTAGAAAGTATACTAGAATCTTGTTTGATTTTCAGAACCATTTTGTTTGTCAATTATGCTTCAAAAACTATTCCTACGCAGATTTTATTTAACGGAAATTGGTTCACGAGTTAGCAAAACCGAACTTGATATAGGACATAAAACCTTACTAAAAGCAATTATTAAAAGGAAAAAAAATACATAAAACCTCTTGTATGCCTATCAAAATCATGTTTACGTGGTATACATTTATTTCTTATTACAAAAAATAATACATATCTAGCTGATATACTTACTTGAGTTGTATAAGCACCATTAAAGAAATCCAAATATTAATCACGAAATCTTTGCCAGTTTCAAGAGCTGTTGAATAACCTAAAAATAAGTAAATCAATTTTTTTTCGGATAAGTAGGTATGTGATCGAAATTTAAAAAAAATCTATTTAATAAAACTTATCTTCTCTATATGTTAGTATATATTGTATATATCATAAAAATAGTATCAAATACACCGTTTACTAGTTCCCGAATTTTCCCGCCAATTTCCGGGTTTTATGGCGTCTCCCCACGAATATTCTTGAGGTAGACATTTTAATGACGTACCATTGAAAATGAGGCGATGTGCTATGTTTTTATTTCAATTGTTTCTTTTTTTATTTATGTACGATAGTTGTTTTTTATACCTAGTTACTCAATTGCCATCAATACTCAATTTTGACGACCTCGGTGGCGCAGTGGTAAAGTGCTTGCCTCTGAACCGAGAGGTCCCGGGTTCGATCCTCGGTCAGGTCATGATGGAAAATGATCTTTTTCTGATTGGCCCGGGTCTTGGATGTTTATCTATATATGTATTTGTTATAAAATATAGTATCGTTGAGTTAGTATCCCATAACACAAGTCTCGAACTTACTTTGGGGCTAGCTCAATCTGTGTGATTTGTCCTAATATATTTATTTATTTATTTATTTATTTGCCATCATGAAATGTCCTATAAATTTGTCATTACACGTAAATCATTAAACTACAGAAATCAGAATAGTGCACATCATATAACGCGCACGAAATACACAAACTAAAAGAGATTCAACCATAGCAAGACTACTGAAAAACAAACCAAACCTACCCACTCGTATTTCTACGAAATGTTGGGATTTAAATTAAACCCCGATTTACGTCTTGATGGCTGCCAAGGATTCAAAAAAAAATTGAGTATATCGTCAAAACGAGTCCACAAATTAGGGACTGAAATCTTGGCCTTGGTATAACAAATGTAGGTACGATGGCCGACTGAATAACAGGAGGGATTTTATGGACATACTACCTACTGTCTGCTACCTAGTTTCAATGAGAAGAATATCCAGGTTAATAACACTTGATTGACTTTTCCATCCTTTACGGTAGGAGAAGCAGCTGGCACATTCTATGTTGTTGTACTTAGTTTATAACTAACTACCGCCTTGATTCGCACGGGTGCAATAAGTAAGGTTTGTTTCAAACTTTCCTCTTGAATCACTCTATTTATTACAAAAACTGGCATCAAAATTCCTACGCAACGAATTTTGATTTAAATCTAGAGACAAACAGCGGAAAGCGACTTTTTTATACTATGTACCTAATGATAACGCAGTCAAGAGTGAAGTGAATGAAGTGAAACCAATCCTTTGCCACACTCGTTGCATTTCGTACGACTTTTGAAACAGAGTAAGTAGGTATTAAAAATTTATTACCCTGTATTTTGTGCAATAAAGGGCTTTATATTAAAAACCTGCTCTATTAATACTTTAGTTATTATTCTGTGGCATACCGCATAGCTATCGGATAGTCGATTGCAATCTCGTGCCGAAAGCAAAGGCCGTCTAGATTTATTTCGCCTGTTATTGCACATTTCCGGCAAATGTGCAGAGTATGCACTCGCGCCGATTGCAGTATATCAGAGCCAGATTGCAGTATATAGTGCAAGTGAGCTAGGCAATCTAATGGAATAAACTTCTTCGTAGAGTGGCTCAATAGTGAGTGGCCTTTATAAAAATATACTAGTGCGCAGTGTTTTGAATATTGATAAAATTTATGTTAAATTAATATCGTTGTTTATGAGAATAATAATTAGATGATTGAATTGTTGGCAAATGTAGTGATATCTTATTTTTATTTTTGCAATAATAAAGTATCAACATACGGGAACGTGTTACGGCTAAACGCCAAAGTGCGGCTAGTCCCAAGTTAAGCCGACTAGACCTAAGTGCAGCCGGTTTCACCTAGGTGTAGCCTACTCATCTTGGGGTATACTTCGGTTTAGCCGTTATCATTCTGGCTAAACCTAGATGTAGCCGGTCGCTGGTGGCTACACCTACGTTTCGCCGTTATCATTCCGGCAAAAACCAGCTCGGACGGAGCCAGTTACAAATGCTTACACCTAGGAGTAGCCTGCTTAGCTTCTTTTTTATATTTTAATGGGTTTTCAAAAACAGATAAAATATATATATTCTGTGAAAATTTGTATAATCAGAGTTCAATATTAATTCTGCAAGAGGCAAAGATAAAACGCAAACCGAGTCAAGGAAAACATTTTACAATACGAACCTTTTCAAATAAATCCAATATTGTACTTACCTATGTTAAAAAATGACAATTTACTTTTTTTTTATGCGGGGTCACGTTTGTTATTGTCAAGTACCCCGCGCGTGGTGGGGTATTTAAACAAGAAATAAGTGATCAAAAGAATCAAAAGAATTATTCTTTTTTTATCACTTTAGACTGTGACTATAGACATTAAACCAGAGTCAGACCATAATCAGCTTTAGCTTTTCATACATATCCAATCTTAGATAACCATAATTTCAATATACACATGACTTGCTAAGTTACGCGCTTAGATAAAACATCTAACTATATATTTTGTCACAAATTTACTACATACAATTGTCCGATTTCGTAAATTAATTTTAAAACAAGCTATCAGGCTGATTGTGTGTTGGAAAATTAATAATATCTACCAGATTAATTATACCGTAAAACGATCTTAACAAGCGCCCACCATAAATAAGGGAGGACAGAAAATTGGCTACCATAAATAAATTGCAGAGATAATTGATTCCGGATGAAAATTGCCATCATAGATCATCGACTTAATTTACCTAATGGAAATAATACCTACGTCATAGAAATTTTATTGCACACATTATGGCGAGATTTTATATGCTAGGTATATTAGATCAAGCCAAGAAAGTTTCACTGTGCGTGCATGTTTCGAAGGCATTTATGAATGGTCTGCCATTTTAAAGTTTGGGTCGTGCTTTGGGAAGTACGGACTATGTAAACATGTATTTTTAAGCCTTTTTAAGCTTTCGGTGCATTACTAGATGCACTGTTGAAAATAAATTTTTGGAAAAAAAAATATTTCCAACTTGATATATATAAAACAATTTTCGACAACAAATGTTTTGAACATTAATTAGTTAAGGGGACTAAATAACCTAAAGAATCATAATATATCTTGTCTTATGCTTATATTCAAATTTTATAACTAAAGCAATAGTTTGGAGTCGTAACTATAAAATATCAAAATGTCGGCCGAGTATTTTAGGTCATTACTCTTAGTCGATGTTGCCGCGTTCACCAGCTCAATCTCCGGTGTTGCCATGCTTTGTGGATTACTACTGCGGTGCCTGAAAGCTGAAACCTATTTAAACTTAAGAAATATAAACTATCAAAGTTACGACAAGGCAGCACGTAGTTTTTTTTTTATCAGCTTTCATTCAACACTACTTCAGTTCGGATGTTTTTTATTCTGTCTCTTGTGTTAAAAACTATATAAAAATTATATTCATGTGATATGCAATTTGTTTAGCATTAGAGTGCATAGCACGGATGTAACAATGAAGATTAGTTCTGTAATTATTACTCTATCATATACAAAGTACATACTCAACAGATTTTTTACGTTCGAATAACCAATCATAGGTCTTCACAAATAATAGCGTTATAAAAAATGGATACAGAAATACAGTAAACCTTAAATAAACTTATAAATAGTTATTTCCTAACTAAATCATCTGCTATGTCAGCTATACTTCAATTATTACATAATATTGTGTGAAATTAGTTGAAATCCCAATAAGAGCGTCACACAACGGTAGATAACTGCTGGAGTTAATGTCCCTAAATGCGAGACGCCACAGATAATTGACGCCGAGTCTGTAATATTACTAACATAGCAGCTCGTTAGCTGGATGAAGCATGTCATTTACAATTTCATTTTAAACCATTAAATTATTTGGTTGTCTAGCGAAATGCAATGTGTTTGTACGTTCCACGACGTATGGATCTATGTGTCTGTATGTATGTTAGATACCTGTCTTTGCTTTGCACCAAGACTAGCTTTTGCTCGCTCACTTCGTGCAAGCATAATAATTCCATTTTTTTTTCTATTCCCGTAGGAGTTTCGGTAATTCGTTCTTCCTAAATGCTCCACAAGGAGTTTATATATCAAAGTTCAACTTGCTACACTCATCAATTTCAGCTGTGTGTTGCCTGTCTTTAATTTTATTAGTATTGATTTCTAAATAACTTCTATCTTTGTCGATGTTATCCGAACATCATCATCTTCAGCAGCCGTTTTTATTCCACTTCTGTGTATTTTAGAACATATGTGACGTTCCACTGGTAAAGGTCTGTAAGATTTTTAGTTAGTACACATAATTCTGTCATATGCTACTCAAAAACTATACAGATCAAAAATAAAAACACATTCAAACAAAAAACCTTCTATAACATATCTTTACCCATCACATATATTACCACGAGCAAAAGCTAATATAAAAAATTAGAACCCAATATTTTCGGATAACAATGAAAAGACACTAGACTGCAGTAAACTATATGCAACACGACACTAGGGCGTCCTTACAAAAATAAAACACTCGGCGTTCTCTCGTTTCGGAGGCCAAGATCCTCCGAGTTGCTGTGCCAACGGAATAAGTACTTACATTCGTGTAGCTTGGTAAGTACCAGACCAAATAGACGACAAGTTGATGTACCTAATGATGACGAGCATTAAAGTTCTGCCCATACTATTTATATCTCATCTCTGTATATTGCTATATACATGCTAGCTAAATATGTCATACTGTACCCTATCTCAGAAACTAAACAAAGAGATTAAAATCATACTTTGTCAAGTTCCTTGCGTTTACTTAACACAAAGGGTCTACATACACAACATATATAAATGACTAGAACAGATATTCGAATTGTGGGATTCGGTCGATAGGGTTGCCATAATTTCTAATAAATTCGGGACATTTTTGGTAAAAAGGCCAGTCGGTAAGTTTTTCTGAATTCTCTTTTTTTCCGATCACAGTATATAACACAAGACCACAGACACGTGCCAGGCCGGTAAATTTTTGCGAATGACCTTTTATATAGATATCCTTTGTGTATCTTTGTATACGGGACTCGTCGTAATACGGAACGGGATTATCAAATGCGGCGGCAATCCCGTATATACGTTAAGTATAGCAACCCTAACCATAGAGCTATTCTATCGACAATCTCCGAATCGAAGTTGTTATCTGGGCAGCGCTCACGTTTTGTTGAATTAGTAAAAGGGTAGCAGACAAATGGTCGTGTAAGAAACACGAAACGATCTCCGCCTGGGCCCGAAAGCGATAGTGCTTCACTAGTTACGATAATAAATAGGGGCTTAACGCTGGCAAATGGCCGATTAGGGCATTCTTGACTACAACACGGGCAGTTCTGATAAAGTTAGTGTTGGAGGCACCAGCGAATAGATTGCTCCCTCGTCAAATCACTCACATTTCTAAGTTGAAATCACTTCTAGTTTGTATGTTTGCTAACTTTGTTATTGTCTGCAAGATGAACCAAGACTTATTTTGTTTATTGCAACTTAGTATCTCATGGAACAAATCGCGCTTGTTATTGTTTACTCTGTCAAATCACGTATACATTTCCCCATGCTATTAGTATCAAGCATTATTCAATTATAAAATATTTTTTGTGAAATAGGTAAATAAAATCAAATGGTTTCATGAAATATTTCAAACAAATATTTGTTCCCACTCTGTGTATAATAAAACAGAGTGCTTACAACACAGTTATATTAATCAAAAGTAAAAACAAATTGTTTGTAGTTATTAAATTTTTTCATAGTAATTTGATTTGGGAAATAATTACAAAGCTTGATATATTTTGTTCATATATTACGATCTATATTATAAATGTTAGACATTAAATAAATACAATTAGATACCTACACTGATATGATTAAGTTAAATATGATAATGTATTATGTGCACTATAATAGTGCTAACATAACTAGCGTAGAATTAGTGGAGAAAATTCATTAATTATATTTTTAAAGACGTTTCCCCCCAACATCATTTCAACTTAATTATTCAAATTTTTATCACAATCTGAGGGCAGTAGACGATCTTTATGTTAATAACACAATTTTTCGAAATGAAGCTGATGGGACCTTGGCTTATCACATTAGTTAACACTAATACGCTATACACAGACAGATAGACCCACTCTAATTACATTTAGTGCTGTCTATTGAGAATCAAGCCACGAAGCAGACTCTGAGGAAGTTGTGACTGAGGCGAACATTCCGTCAATAAGTAATGAAGACTCTTTTTGTCGTGACGAATCAATTTACTGATTGACGTCGGATATCAGAACTTTGTGACGTAAACACAATAATTTGCAGAATTATATTGCACGTGATCTTATTCGCTAATTCGTTTCTACAAGTCTGAAATATACTGCTTGATTTATGTAATATTATTTTTGTTACATTGAAAATGTTTCAATGTAAAAATTATTTTAGTAATACTGTTCGTTTATACTATTAGCGTATTCAAAATTAAGTTCATTGATATACTTACAGGTACTTACGTCAATTATGTTTGAATACTGTTGAATATCATTCGGTGAAGTAATAATGATTACGAACATAACAATAATAATGTTAGTTCGTTAGACCTTAATTGAAAATAAATTGTTGGTTTCTTATTGAGGGTAGTAATCATAGCCTAGGATCACACCATAAGATCATAAGGTCACGTATAATCTAATTACAGCATTATTAATTTATCAATTGATTTCGACGATATTTTTCGCCTTATGGGCACACCAATACTTTATGTAATTTAGCTCCAACTTTTGGACGGCTGAACCGATTATAATCAAACATATCTAAAAACCACCGCATAAAAATTAGCTATGAAATAAAAAAACCGCATCCAAGTCGGTTAACCCGTATAACTAAGAAGTAGCTATAATGTAAATTTTATAGTCTTTTGAAGATTTATGATAGGGCAAACATAAACAATAAATACAATTAAATAATGCGTTTTATCGTAACAACATCTGAATGATTGATAAGTAGATTGGTAAGCCATTATTGTATAAAATTCAGTATCCAATATGTTCATTACCTTTTGGTAACTACTATCTATTTGTTCGGTCCTATTGTGATTGGAAAGAATAACACAGAAAGGAATGGAGACGCAGTGTTCTGTTGAAAGTTTTTCGTCGAAAGTGAGTACAATAGCTATAACAAAGAACAAATTATTGTGTTATTTTGAAATACAACATATTTGAGACCAAAGTAATTGAATGTCCCTTAATGCTTATTAAAATAAGCATTAAGGGACATTCAATTCCCTTAAGGCTTATTCTTATTTATTGGCATCCAGAAATAATATTTCAGAAACCGTTAACTCAAGTACCTAGGTAAGTTCTTAAGAGGAAAATGGTAATGTCTTCTGGACATAGTACTTATATTCAGCTTTTGCTCTAGACTTCGAACTTGTATCGTATAATTCACCACACTTCTAACTGTATGTATGCTAAATATAACAAATAATTTAGTAAATAAAGCTAGAAGAGGAAACAAAGGATCTCAATATCCCATTTATAATTATAACATTCATTGGGATGAATAGAATAACAAGTTTATTTGTTAGTCAAAATAAAAAGCCCCCGACTTTCAATATTCATTTCGTTACAACTTTTGAACGGCTGAACCGATTATAATCAAATATATCTAAGAACCACCGCATAAAAATTACCTATAAAAAAGCCGCATCGCAAATCGGTCCACCCGTATAACTCCGGAGTAGCTGTAATGGAAAATAATCCAGTCTTTTGAATATTTATATAAGGAAAAAATACACAGAACTTACGTATTTTTAATAACATTATATCTGAGAATTAAAAGATCATCCTATTTTCCTAGAAGATGTTGAGAAAATTCGCAAATAATCACTTATCGTAACTGTTCGACTCAACTCTGTCAAATTTATTGCATACTGGACGCCAAATGTACCTGCAAACATATAAAGCTATGTACAAGAATACTAAATATGTATTCATGTATAAATATGTATACATATGTCATTAATTTACAAATGTTATTTAAATTCATATATAAATACTAAATATTTATTTATGGATAAATCACACCTCCTCCTCCTCGAACTTTGGGTCTAACTCAGATTGAGTTAGACCCAAAGTTCGAGGCTTACTAAGACACCGATTATTATATTTTTACAACATGGCTATTACTCAAACCAATCACGTATCTCCGCTTATTCCCGTTTAAAATTCGAAACCAATTAAAACGTTCTCATGAATATTACGTGAAGTAATTGTTCTTAATTGCAGCGGCCATATCCCGAGACGAGGCAATAAGAGACCTGAAGAAAGAGTAATAAAATAAATTGTAACGCTGAAGCTCCACAGATTACGCGGGTTTAACGCCTCGTAATTACAACGAGCTTCCAGCGGCACGCTCGTTTCATTTCCATTTCTACGACCGATACATAAACACACTAGTGGGTGAACTCAAAAAAGGTATGTGTTAGCTTTGTTTCCGATCTACATATTGATGGGGTGTTTTGTAGTAATGCCTACAATCTTATTGTATACAATCAGATAATGTAATTTACAAATGTTATTTAGATTTATATACTTATACAACTGAAGATAATGTTTTGCATATAAAATATACAACGATAGTCTACTTTTATCTATACGCAGAAACTTGAATAGTTTATTCAACTTTGTTCGCTTAGGTGAACAAAGACAAAACAAAGTGGATTTTTTAACAATTCGTATATGATAGTCTCTTTTGTTTACTTTGACGCTATCACCCATGTATTTGCTTGCAAATATTTGAATGTATTCTAGAGAACCTTATCCTATATCCAACTTGGCATAAACTCCTCAAATGAAAGCAGTAGTATTAAAATTAGTTAAACAAATGTAGATATTTGAACCCACATTTTCTAAACATACAAAATGGTAGTCCCCAGCGGATGATCCATTAAAGCAAAATCAAAACTTGGTGGTTTTGTTTAGAAGGTTGAAACTACAAACTCCCGCTTTCCTAGAGTACTATGCTAAGCAGGAAGGAATTTTAAAAAAACCCCAGAGAGGTAGCGTTTTTACTTATATAGTTATTTACTCAAATTGCTAAGAAGTCTACATTTTCTTATTTAATTTACCGGTTTCGCACGGGTGCAATATTATGCATGTTATATACATATAAATCATCCTCTTAAATCATCCCGCATCAAAATCCGTTGCGTACTTTTAAAGATCTAAGCATACACAGGGATAGACAGATGAGATGAACAGAAATTATTAAACAGTAAAAATTGTATGACCTGCGCAATTGCACCGGTTTGTAAGGTATACGTGTTGATCTGCGATTAAAAAATGACAGGTAGTACTACATCACAGACGATTTAAATGGTCTGTGTACTTCATATACAAATGTATATGGAGTACACAGACTTAAAGTATCCTTTAACTTTTGTGTGGATAAATATCCATACAAAAGTTAAAGCATACATTAAGATAAAATTTGTCACTCGCACTTTATAATTTTTCCATTGACATAAATCCCTATACATACCTACATCATGCTTGTACAAAGTGCTACAATCAGCTACGAGAACGGACTACAAAGACGAAGTGCTACGATAAGCTACGTGGCGTAGCAAATGGCGTAGCATCAATGCAACACGATTATGTAGGTAGAACAAGAAAATAAATAAAATTCGTATCTTTCATCCGGCTGGCTGATGCATGATCTACATTAAAAATTAATTTGTAATAATAGTGTACAGCGTCGATTTCGATAATAGAAAAAGTAAATCTACTATCAGATACCTAATTTTGATGAGCTATGTTTCATTCCCACGACGATTAACTACAAAAAGAATTACCACGATTTATTTGATTATAGATTTGATTGTACCTATCCAAATATAATAGAATATATCCTAATACGAAATGAAATCCTCTATCGAACAGAGTCCAGGATTATGATGATAATACTAGATAAAACTATCTTTATTTTTAATGCAATCTAGCTGGAGAGTTCAACGTACTACTATTATCCATTTCAGAGATATCGCTTAAACAAATTAACTGGGAGTCATGAAAGAGCTAACAAAGATAGAA
The DNA here is from genome assembly GCF_027563975.2 of Plodia interpunctella. Lineage (NCBI taxonomy): Eukaryota > Metazoa > Arthropoda > Insecta > Lepidoptera > Pyralidae > Plodia > Plodia interpunctella. Next base: position 4,220,206 of record NC_071308.1, on the reverse strand, counting down.
AGGAAACAGTTGAAAAGGAAACGTGATAATTACGTGCGGAAGTTAAAGAGAAACAAACAAATCAACGATTATTTACGCAGTAAATTACGGGATTGCTATTCGCAAGGACTTCCATATATTCTGAATGAGGAGATACATTGCGTTGAGAGGTAACAGTTTCAAAAAGACCTAATTGCTAATTGAAACGTATAGAATCCATTCGTTATTATAAATCTGTCTGTCTGTTCCACTTTCACGGCTAAATCTTGTAGTTTAAGTATGCATGTAGTTAAAGAACTACGATCAAACAAAGACTTTTTTTTTTTCAAAAATTAACCCACAAATTACTATAAATTATGGGAGATGAATTTTAGTATGAAAATCGAGTCCGTACGTTCCGCTTCCGCAGAGAAATTCACGCGGTTGAAGCCGCGGGCAAAAGCTAGTTTCAAATATATATTTTTCTTAAAAACGACGACTATAACATGTTTGCCCAAATATCTAGCTATACTGCTCTATGACTGAGAAGCAAACGGAGAAGACGCTCAGGTGAGAAAGAGATAATTAATCACCCGAAAACTAGAAATTAATACATTTCGCACCAAAAACCTTGGAAACTGTAAAAAGTCTCCTTTTAATTTTATTCATCCTAAAAGAATAAAATATATTTTTATACTAAAGTCTTTGCTCTTTCCGACAAAACAATGAATCTAATAGAAATAAACTCGAATTATTTTCAGGTTATTTTGGGCGGCCAGCTTCATATGTTGCCTCGGTCTGGTGGGCTCGCTAATTACGTCGCAATATGCCAGATATTTTGTTAGTTATTCTTATTCAACTATTTATTTTATTTTTTCTTACAATAGCCATGTACTGTACGAAAATAATGAAAATTGGAGAAGATTAAGACCCCGGACGAGCTCTTACATCGCTAGATGACAGAGAAAGAGGATCATTTACATAAAGTATATAATATTCTCCTGGTATAAAGAAGTATATCGGTATACTTAAAACTGAAGAGTCAGTGAGTTGTTTTACTCTTAGGCACCTTGTGGTTTCGCTCTTTAAGGGTTGCTTTTGTATGTAGGTTTATTTGCAATTGTACACGTATCCCAGGTTTCTGGACGTCACATCCGAACTGGGACGATGAAACAGAGATTCAATAAGACAACGTGGCTCTCACGTATACGCATTTCAGAGAGACAATTTGACTAGCCCATATAGCTGTACCTACCTGTTTGAGGCGGGTAGTCTCCGAAACTACCGAACCGATTTCAAAAATTCACCATTAGAAAGGTACATTATCCAAGACTGCTATTGGCTATATTTTATCCCAAAATTCCCACGGAAGCGAAGCCCTGGGCAACATCTATAGTATTAAATAATTTTGTGTTTCAAAGAGAGATCCTGTTGTGATGAGTGTGGAAATGGACTATTTCAACTGGAACATCCCTTACCCGGCTATTACGTTGTGCGCAAAGGATATGATCGATGAGGAAGATTTGGAGAATGTAGTAAAGTAAGTTCTTAGTTCTTCTAAAGGTAAGATAAGTCGCTAAAATTAATCTAACCAGCTAATAGTTGCTCGAGTTGATAGCCTTGACCTGACGCAAAATTAAAACTCATTTGTATACTTACCTACTAGGTTTTTTTAGAAATCACTACACTTTAATTACCCCGTATATTAATGTGTAGTGATTTCTAAAAAAAAGTCAAACAGAGAAAGTCCTTACTACTATTTTCTTATGGGTTGTTATAGAATAAAAAGAGTGTATTAAATATAATATCATAGATTCTTATATATGATATTATATTTAATACACTCTTTTTATTCTATACTAGCGGCCCGTCCCGGCCTCGCTCGTGTAAATACATAATAAATTATATAACTAGTTGCGCGAACAGACACGGCAGTTTGCTGTTTGCTACACCTGTTAAAATCTAATTTAGTCTATGGTTTTAGTGACACATTGGAAAATTCCGGTGTGGATTTAACGAGTGCGATAAAATCAATGGCTGCCATTGGTCTAGACAAATTGGAAACGATCGACTTCAATGACGCAATGGTTTCACAGGTAAATTAGTGACACAGTATCGCAGTATCATTTGATCAATTAGAAATACCATAAGTACCTAGTAGTTTTAGAAAAATACAAGGTAGAGCAAAGTCTGTTGGATTGATGTTGTCAAGGGGGTTTATGCGTGATATGCACGCTTAATGGATACCGAAAAACAGAGAAAAGCAGAAGACAAATTAGGCGAACACACAAAAGATGAATTTTAGAAAAATAAAAAGAATGTCGTCTGTTGTTTTTTAGACGGTACCTTCCGAACTCTTATCAGGTTACTGGCTTAATGTGGAATGTCGTGTTTGCTTACCAATACCATCTGGCTACCCGTTTGCAAACTATATAAAAAAAAATTACTCTTCCGAAGCCACTAGAACCTCATTTAGGTAAGGCACATGTACAATACTAGTAATACTTGTTTGTTAATTTTTGTATTGCATGTGAATGTGAAAACGATTTTTAATTTTCCTTTTCGGCATTTCGGGAATCAAACCCTATGACCCACGTTAACGACACGGATGACCCACGTTAACGACACGGATGACCCACGTTAACGACACGGATGACCCACGTTAACGACACAGATGACATGTACCTGGTGGCACTAAATTACTCCTTATAATTCCAGCAGCATCTCGAGCCAAGGGACCTCAGAGCATTAACATCGATATTGTTCAAGAAATTTAACAATGATTCTTTGACGACGAGCACCAACTGGCCAATCAGCGTCAACTTTGTCTTGACCGAGCTAGGGATGTGCCACGTTGTCAATTCAAATGTCGCCTTTTATGATGACCCGTCGTAAGTAGTGATCATTGAATTAGTTTCTGATAGTGATAGCAATCGTTTTAAATTCTATCACTATAAGATCTTGTTCGGTTCGTTGCCATATCCCAATGGGAGCAGTTTTAGAAATTATAACTTAGGTTTTTAAATTCTCAGCGTCCTATTACGAGTAGTTAATAGCCACTTCCTTTCCTTACCAATCAAAATGTGTTAGCATCGCAAAAAAACACTTATTTTATCATTACATGACATTCTATTCTTGTCTTTTTTCAGAATAGCGGAAGAAAAAACAATATACGAGAAAAATAACATTGATCTGTCCGTATTTGACAAGGACTTCTTTGTCCAATTTCTGGATTATTCTGAAGAGTACAAGGTATTTAACATTTCTTTTTAATAGCTATAAACATGTCCCACTGCTGATGCTGCTGGCATAATGATCAACCATGATAATATAAATTTATAGATAGAAAAATACATTGAGCAAAATATTTTTCAGCTATTCATCCACCACCCTGACGATATAGCCCTGATCTCCACGCCCCATCATGAAGTATCTAAGAATTACGTAGCCCTAGCCTTCAAGGTCTGGAGCACACGTGTTTCTGACGCGTTTCGTTCACTGTCTCCGAGATATAGAAACTGCAGGCAAGTATACCTAACACTGAATGAAGAATGAAAGCACTCCAAAACATGAAATACAATATGAAAAAGTATTAAATTTTCAGCGTGTTTGCGCCAATTTCCTTTTTTCAGATTTCTGAACGAACCAATAAGTAAGAGGTATCCTGTTTATTCTTACAACCACTGCCTTTTGGAATGTAGAGTACGAATGATGCAGAAACTGTGTAGATGTGTTCCACATTTTTACAAGTTTCTAGGTAAATACTACATCAGGTATCGATATTTACTTATCTGTAGTGATAATAAAGAAGGATTATGTATTACTAATTCCGATTTGTTTACCTAAGTACTAGTTTAGGTATTCTGTCATGTCAGTATCTACTTGTAGATTTTACATTCAATTTACTATTTCGTATAGATTTTATTACATACATGCATTTTCTATACACAGCTCACGAGAACGTATGCAGTCTAAAACAATTGAAATGTATAAAACAACATAAAGACGAATTGGTTAAATTATCGACGACAGAGAATACGCGAAATAGATTCACTAACCAGGATGATTTGCCGAAATCTCCGCGAGATTGCAACTGCCTGAGCAACTGTGAGAACGACGTATATCTCAAAGACATCGAAACTGACTCGCCCCCACAGGAAAATGATAGAGTAAGAATTGGTATTTCATCATTTCCAAAGGTGAGGGTGGTGCGGGAAATTATCTTCAGCGCGTACGATGTTATTTGTAAGTATTCATCTATCATACATTCTTCAGAACTAAAGCGAAAATTACAATTAGGTGTTCGACCTGACCTGCAAACTAAAAACCCAATTTTAATTTAACCCTTAACCAACTAATTTTCTTTTTTTTTCGTACTACAAAATTGTCTCTAAATTCACTCGAAACTATTTTATTCTAAACATAAGCTTTGTTTCAGTGAGAGGTTGTGGCGTAATGAATCTCATCATGGGCACATCAGTAATTTCTCTGGCCGAGTTATTTTTAATTATCATTAAGATTACGGCAATAAAAACGTTTCACTTCATAGAACCCAAACTTCAAACTTTGCGTTTATATATAGTTTATCTTATCAGGAATCGTAATGAAATAAATTAAACAAGAAATAATTATATAAAACTTTATTGAGATGTATAACAATCACTTCATTCCCGTCAGTGTCTTCAGTTCGCGTCCAAGTAAACTCATTTGCGACCTGGGAACAAATAGTAGGTTTAAAAAGTTATATAACATTTTTAAACATCTAAGTTCCGCTGCTGGGGGCAATTCTGCCTCGTCATCTAATCAGCAAGGAACTTTTATAGTAAGAAAGAGAAAAAAACAGCGTTATTCAGAACAAAAAAATAACTCTTGTAAGAACTCCGTGCTAATGACGTTTCAAATACGTAGGTATTATTTGTGTGCAAGGAATAAAACAAATTTTAAACATTTCTTGGTAATTTTATATACATTACATAATGTATATTACATAATGTATTTCGGGTAGAAATTACTATGAAAATCATCCATTCGTCATCATCAACATAGGAAACAACTTACTAAGAGTTGAAACTGAATAACTCTCAAGGGTGTTGCGTTGCACATGTGTTGTATAACAAAAAGTAAAAAAATAATTATCTACAATCAATATTTGTGTTTAACCTTATTTAAAATAAAAAAATACCTCCGCTGTTCTTGGTTTCTCCTAAGATCACTCCTGTCAAATCGTTGGTGCCGCGATCTTCCATCATAGCTGAAAAAGACAAAGAATACGTTTACTTGATTTACTATGTAATGATATTCATACTTTACAAAACAATTAAAAACTAAAATACCTTAATAATTCAGCCACAATCGGGCATCATTCCGAATTTCTGTCAAGAAACTTGAAATATCCATTAGCCACATTTGTATGCTTTTCCTGAAAATATTAAATAAGTTTTATAACGTTCCACTTGTTATATTAGAGATGACGCAAAGGCACAAATTTCTTACGAGCTGTGTCTACAAAACCCCACAAAACTGTCGAGAAACAAACACTTGAAGGTGCAGTGATATCGACAAAACATCATGGCAACAACCGAATCAAGTAAACTTCATGCTACATTTATGTACGAATTCGAAGACTCGCGATTATTTATCAGACATGTTGTTGTTAACATAATTGTAGATTCGTCGTCCTTACAGAAAATTTTAATCAAGCAGCAAATGTGTTTTATCGAATCCTTCGTTGGAAAATAATTACTATCGAAGCCCCATGCATCTCCCACAAAACAAATGTCAAATTAGTCTTTCGATGACTAAAGAACTTACCAGATGGAATATATAAAACCCAGGCGATAGACTTAGCATCCAGATGCGTCATTTCCCATTTATCGATCTTCGAGAGATCCCTTCCAACGACGATTAGTCTCCTCGTCCCAAAATTGTCAAAATTCCCCGGATTGGATCAGGGAACACCTAACATAACGACATGCGGAGCACCAAAGTCGATCGTAATACTTGTTTGAAGTTTAAATTGGTGCGCATTATGGTTATCAGGCGCAGAAACTTCCTGTACCTACGTAGTTACATGACACCACGAAATTTCATTACATTTTACGATGCCACAGTGTAAAGAACCTTTGTGTACAATGTTTGACAAAGGAACGTGCACCCTAAAATTCGATCGGTAACAAAAAAATGTCGAACTAATATCGGCAAGGTTTCAACATATTTTATACTCTTCCTTTGTGCGTGTACATGTGATACAATCCTAATTTTTACGAGACTCGACAGACTTGTGTGACTTTATGAAAAGAAAAAATGTAATACTCGATTCCTAGAATGTTCGACAAATTCCTCTCTCTATAGTTTATTAAGTAGCTAGACAGCCCGCCAAAGTACTCCATACACTTTGACAGTTACAATGAACCGCCGAATTAGCTTACGGCCTCAGTGTTGAATCCATAATGTATTGCACTTGTAGGTATAAATGGCCAGAGCACACTTAGCACAAAATAAAGACATACAAAACAAATTAATAGAACAAGTATTTTGCAGTAGTTTGATTATATATTCAAGCTAATTAATACCAAATACAATTACAGCAGTGAATGAAATGAGCGTTCAACAATCGAGGCACTTTTTCGCCTTTGATTTATGTTATGACAGAACAGGCCTCCTGACAAAAAGGGTAACAAAGTTTCCAAATTAACAATAACATTTCCGGAATAATGGAACGGACAAAGAGTGTTTCCTATAACTGTCCCAATATTTATTTCATCCTTTTTGATATCACTAACGATAATATCAAATAGATGATTATGAACAGACCACAACACAGTTCTAAAAACGCCTCGCGATAGCATCACTTTGTCAGGCCATTGTCTGTATTATTCGACTACATAAAATACAATAAGGATTACCTATACATGACCATCACAAAAAATATAACGACGTCTTTAATTAATTTTATTATGTTCCGGTACAGAATCATAGAGACACTTACTTCTAGTATTAAAGCTAAGACACAAATATATTGAAAAAGTCAAGTCAAATCAAGATAATTTTACTGAAGATACAAGAAATGCGATGAAAATAAAATCCAAGCGGTTCAATCCTGGTGGCAGAGTTATACAAACCCCACAATACATGGACTTCTATACGACATTTTCCTGAAAAAGATAAAAACAAACAAATTCACTTTTAATACCCCTCGCGATCGTTGAAGTAAAATTCATCAACAGATTTTAGAAATGTATTTTTTAAAGCGCGTAAGGTAATATGTTTTTTTTTATGAACAAACATAATATTCACTAAATTTTCGAACTTCAATCTCTTTTTTTACAATATTTTGGCTTGGAACAAACCTTTTCGCGAGACAAATAAGAATAATTGATGGTACATATTAATGTTTCTTCATATATCTCATCGAAAGGCAACATTTTAGGCCAAAGACATCGCGGAGTATAGTCACATACGCTGTCATATCAACCTTATAAAACCAATAAAACTAAGTAATATAAAAAAGCGGTCCAGCAAACGTCTTCACAGCTATAATTTTTTGACAGCAGTCGTGGAGGTCTAGTAAGAATACCTAGTGATGGGCCAACTCGGGTTCACGCCGAACTAATTATAGTAGAAAATTATAACCGGACCTTTTTATCTATGACCGAGAGAACTCACATTAAGTAAAAATATAGGGTGTTAACAAGGTAACCTCCAAACCTGCAAATCGAGTAAACGAGTTTATGAACCAGTCTACTTGGGTTGCCCAGTTGAGTTACCAAATTTCATGTTGCAAAATAACCAAACAAAAAACCAACCAGAGTTAGTCCACAACATTTGTTAACCCATGTAGTAGGTTGACTCGATTTCGCTTAAGATATGTACTCAAATAATCAGGATGTCGTTTCTGCACATGTTAAATAATAATCGCGACTCGATCCCAATTGATTTTCGATAAAGGAAGTACTACTATTGAATATATAACGAATATATAAAGTTAACAGAATCGATTCCCCAGGTGTCGAAGATGGCTTTTGGTGATTTGGTTAATTGTGAATGCATGGTTTTCCAGATATATGCACGATGGTCACTAATTAAAACCGTCGAAATACGATTGAACGTTAACAAAATCGACACCAAAGTTTTCCAAAAAAAAACCATCACTACCAACTGAAAATCACCGGCGCAAAGTACCTGAACACAACAATATATTTCTGACTTACCACGAACTGCACTTAGAAGAAACGCACGTCGATAGTTCTTCCGTCAATGCGAGTCCTATCAAACATTTCTGCAAATGTCGTTAAGGAAATAATATTTACATAGATATCGGTGAACCGAAACAGACATGTCAAATGTTTTATTGCAAAAGAATTTAGAAGAAAAATGACCTGAAATTTTGGCCAAATATTTTGGTAATCCCATCTGGCAACCCTAACTACATTTTAATCACTATACCTACAACACACTTGACCTACCATAATATATAATCACTGGCCCCTTCATACATTGAACGTTTTGCATTCAAAAAAAGATTGTCTGTTACACTAGTTTTAATTCTAAACCACGATACGACAGTGTTCTCTCTTGTATAGATTATTTACCCACGCAAATCCGGTTGGAGTCGCTAGTATACATTTCAAAGGATACTGATAGCCCTCTCCGCGTCCCACTCTTTGTGGAAGCGGACTATCGCCGTGTCGGGCGCCGTCATTTCTGCAAATTTCACGTCGCCGCATTCACTGAATTTCTCGCGGATCAATTGCCAAGTCACCGTTGGTGGCAGCTGTGAATATAATTTGATATTAAAAATACAAGAAAACTGTTTGTTTTCTGAGAATTGACTACATTTAAAGAATTTTGCATCTTTTAGGGCCTTTTTCACTGTTTGCTGAGAAATTATCTGATAACTATAAGATGTAATGTATCAAACATATGTTAAAAATTGTGTTTCACAAGGATACGGTACAATGGCTATACACATATTTATTTATCTAAAAGTTAGTTTATTTGTTAGATTACAATGTAATAGTTTCATTGTGTGAATTCACACCATAAAAAATACTCAATTCAAGACACAAAAGTACATATTTTTATTTAATTTCCTTTTATACTGTATTTCACAAATAAATATTGTGTCTTACAAATAAATAATATTAGATTCTGTTGAGGGAATGAGAAAACTTACATTTGTGATCATCACCATGTCGGAGACCTTGTCTCTATTGGTTTGTGACACTCCAGAGTCCCGGCCGTAGCCTTGTCCAGGCACTGATACATTTCCCATTTGTCTGCCAGAACCTAAACATGAAACAATATAACATTTATTGAATCTCTCTCATCTGAACGTTTTCCCGGTTTCTTCCTCAGCCGATAAGCGTCGGAGCCCAGAGCCCGCCGCCGACATCCTTAGACCATTGGCATGCATATCACCCTTGACAACATCAAGCTGAATTTATTAAATACTAGCTTTTACCCGCGGCTTCGCCCGCGTAAATTTCGCACGCGAACAATAATTTTTCTGGGATCAAATAGCTTTCATCACAGAAAAATAATTGAAGTAGCCTGAGGTATGGAGAAGGATAGAATGAGAAGAGTATATTTTTCACGTACTTTTTACCCCGAAAGTACGCGATTCACGTGGAGTTTGTTCAAAGATTTATGAAGTAGATGTCGCTACTGTGCATAAAATTAAAAACATAATATTTTTTTAAAAATAACTGCAACGTTTAAATATACACAAGTACCGATAAACCGCGGTTAACTCCGTGGCGTACAACTAATCAACTAATAAACATTTGCTTTGGCTTTTTAAGGCGGTATCAAGTGCTTATGAAAGAAATAATAACTCACCTGAGAGAGGACCGCTGCTCATACTGGAGTTGTTACCGAGCATGTTGTTGGAGAGCGCGGGGTTGCTGAGCACGCTGGAGGAGAGGTCGGGGTTGGCGAGCGCCAGGCCGGAGCCCTGCGCCTGCGCCTGCGCCTGCGCCTGCGCCTGCGCCTGCGCCTGCGCCTGCGCCGTGAGCACGGACGCGAGGTCGGAGGCCGTGAGTCCCTGCTGCAGCAGCTGGTTCTGCAGCGCGCCCAGGCCCGTCAGCCCCAGAGCCTACAATTGTTATTTATCTTTAGAGATGTCAAGCACAGATGATCAGTCCTATCATACTGGGACAATTTCACACGAAACCCTGCCAATGAAAAACATCGCGACTAATATTACAAATGAGAAAGTAAGTTTGTTAAATCTTCACGCTTTATCTACTCAAAAACAACCAATACGATTTTCACCGATAGATAATTCCTCAAGTAGGTTTAAATGAATAATTTTTTATGGTATTACGAAAGCCAGTGATGATCGTAAAATACACAAATAAATTATATTACAAAAAATTCCTAAAGACACACCTGCAATCCCAAATTATTTCCCAAAGCGCCCGAGTTCAGAGTATTAGCCGTCAATCCTTGGCCGAGGCCATTCAAAGCCACACCAGTATTAGGAACGGCGCCTAAAACACCAGCCCCGATCGCTGTACTAGTATTGGCAATATTCAGACTATTGGTGCCATTATTCTGTGGCAAATTCCTTGCGACGTCTCGCAGTGGCTCCCCATTGGGCCCGAGTCCAAGACCTATGCTCTTCAAACCCTCTGGCAATCTCAGCTCCATCTTTTCGACACCACGGTCCATGCGCACTGTCATTCTTCGATCGTAAAACATTTGTTTATCAAACATTGATATGGCCTGGAAAAGAAATATCAACAATTAAAACCCTCAATATCACTATTACATTTCATTATTACATTTATCAATGTAATAAAACTACGAAAAAGATATGAAATTAAGGTTTTCATAAATGTGAATTTTAATCGTAAAATATTTGTTTATAATAAGTACATAAATTTATACCTAGCAAATGTTATTTCAACAATACACTTCTTTTCAGACACATTTATAAACAAACAATCATATGAAAATAATAAAACAACAAGGTAGTAGGTAGTAGTTATGTAAAATGTTTGGTGTCAAGTTAGTTTTGTACCTGAACAGCTTCAACTGGGTGGTCATACTCAATCACAGCAAACCCTCTGCTATTGCCGTCCTTGTCGACAGCCAAATCAATATTACGCACTTTACCGGCCATCTTGAACACTTCCTTTATCTTTGCCCTATCTGCTTTGTAGTCCAGCTGAAATAAAAAAAATTATGCATGCATCATTTAGAATAATTTGTGAGGATGTATGTTTATTACTCTTTCACGCAAAATCTACTGGACTGATTATTATGAAATTTGGTACGCAGGTATAACCTGCAATAACACATAGGGTACATTTTATCCCGAAATTCCATCAGGAGCGACTATTCTCCTTTTTTCGGGTGTATTCTTAATGTAATAAAATTTTTCAATCTGATGTCATTTTATTAGTGTTTGTTTGTATTATTGACTTGTACTTAAACTATTATGTAACCGCTGTATTACTAAACTCTATTCAAATAATAAATTATTTCAATTTGTATAAACTTATGATATCCATTGTACTGTAACCAAACATCAGGAGAATGGGAGACATGGTTAAAAGAGAAAATAGAAGAGCCTAGCCTAGAAAGAGTTAAAATTGTATTACGGTATAAACTTACATTAGCCACAAAAACCCTTTTCACAAGTGGTGGTTGCACTTTGATGGAATCTAAGAACTGTAAACTAAGGCCGTAAGTGTTGAAATTTTCAGGTTCTCTTGGTTTGGCCCCCCATCTAAAGGAGAAAACATAACAAACCATAAAACAATGAAATCACTTTGTCAATTTTTTTATTATATAATTTGCCATTGTTTGCTTGTAACTCTGCACACTTTATCTAGTCAACCAATCTTCTTGAAATGTTGCATACATGTAGTTACTCCTTACTCCAGTAAGGAAAATAGTATGTTTGTGATAGCCCTCTGGGAATTTCCATTTGTCACTATCCTGACAAATTTCGTACATAGGTAGAATATAACCTAGAGTAGCATATAAGGTCTTTTTTATTCCAAAATTAAATTTCAAAATAAAATTCCCACAAAACTTGGTGAAAAATCTACTTTCACAATAGAAATTTATAGTTTGTTAGTCTAGGTTGCAATTACAACACACACACCCTCTTTTCTATAATAATAGTATATAATTGAGTATTGTATAACCTTTCTTTGTCGTCTCTAGGCATTCTGTTGCCTCCACCACCACCTCCCCCAGATCTTGAGGAATTCATCCTAGCGCCATCATTTTCTAAAAAGTTATAAGAAATTTATGGGTAAATAGAAACAACACTATGCATATACCACTTTACTAACAAGATCCTAATCTTATTAATAAAGTGGTAGTGTTATTAGAAAAGGTTGTCTACAACCTCAATACCATTGTTATGTAAAATAATCATAGGGTAGTTCGCAGAGTGTTTCAACCTGCTGTCATTACAATTTTTTAAATTTTAACAAAGACAAGAATGAGATTTCCTATTTGACTTTACATTAATTACATTGTACTGTATTAATATCGCAACACCTCATACACATACTGTATCGCATGCACAGTCTCCGCTGTGCCGCATACTAGCGGATCTCAACGCATTGCTGAACCAGGAACCTGAGTGTGATGTGTTCGTGGATGGATGGAAGATACTTGTCAGGAATTGTTTGCAGTTTTGTGAGATTAACTAATGTGAGTCAATGTGTTTAGGATGATAATATTGTGTTTCTCTAAAAAGTTTTTGTAAGTGCCTATTTTTTCTTACTAAATACTTTAAAAGGATACATATTGTGTACCATTGTATTTAGCTAAATAAATAAATAATGTAAATTTTATGAATTATTGATTTTGGAAATGATTCCTTCCTCAAGAAAATTGACAGATTGTAATGACTGTGCAGCCGCAGTCGAAATGCTCTGCAAACCACCCCATAGTGTCTTGAAGAGAACCTTAATTTCTTATTTACCTGACTCTTCCTTCAAAACAATCTTTCTTCCATTCAGTTCGTATCTATGCATGACAAATAGGGCCTTCTTCATAGCTTCTGATGTAGTGAACTGAACAACACCGCACCCTCTAGATTTACCACTTTCATCTCTGAAAATTTCCACATAGCCTACATCTCCTACCTGAAAAATTTTATTAAAAAAATAAATTACGTATGTAGGTACATATAATATAGGTTTACGCTTAAATGCAAAAATATGTGGATGATATATATTTTTTGCTTTTAACAGTAAATCCAAGAAAGTGGGACATATCTATCGCACATGGTACAATGAATTCTAAAGTTAAATATTAGGATGTCCCGCCAAAAGCAGGGCATCCCTAACCTCATGGACGTATCGTACGGTATCGTCGTATCGTACGTACATAACGAATCATTTTTATACGTCCATGCCTAACCTAATAATTATGGAGATAAAGTTAACATTTTATTAATGTTTATCTTTCAAACTGCCCATTATATTTCTTCAACCTATACATATATTTAAACCTACCTTTTCCTTGAATAAATCCTTTAACTCCGTCCAACGATATTCATATGGAATATTGGACACGATTAGTCTTCTACCTTCTGGCCGTTCTCTGTCGTTTGAACGGTCTCTGACTGACGCATCAGAAAATCTACTCGTTCTTTCTCCACGCCTTGACCGATCTCGATCCTTTTCCCTATCATTATCCATAACTACTGATGGTTATAAATGCTGAAAGGGCGTAAATATTGATTAATTTCTTTCTGAAACAAATATCTAAACCAACCGGTGAACCAAACCAATTCGCACTACTTCGTACACAAAAATAAGGTAATTGAAGCAATAAAATAATTTAGTTCAACACTTACTTAATTTATTATTTACTGTATGAACACTATTTTTTATGAAATAGCAAAGTCTAAATTATCGCCGTTCGTACAGCAGCTGTACCTACGCTACGTACCTACCACAGTACCTACGTCAAGCAAACAAACAATCCAACAACAATACAAAATGGCGGCGATCGCACTTCCACGGCCAGCCCAAGGGCCGAAAAAGAATTGAATAAAGAGGCCCATTCACGGCAGTCGAAAATACTATGAATAATCAGAGATATGGTGGACCCATGGATTTAATAAGTACTTCGTGACCCGTCTATGTTTTTAAATCATTAATTTTAAATCATTAATCATCAACAAAAAGAAACAAATTATTATTATTGTGATTTGCACGGGTGATTTGACAATACTTTATGAGGAACGGGTTGGGGCGCTGCTGTATTTTATTTATTTATTTGGCTCTTTGCTCGTAGGTGGATCGCACACTTTTTTTATGAATCGATGGCAAAATATTAATATTTTTTATTAACAATGAAACGGAACGTTTCTTTACCGTCATTAAAACGCCATCTGGCGGTGAACTTTTACTTTTGTTTGTTCCACGGTGACACACGCACACATCCATGTTTTTGATTGTATTGCTTCATAAATATTTTTCGCCTACGATAGCCATGCAGGAGGCATCCTGTGCTAGATTTTTAGTAAATTAGGTAGTTTTTAGTATATTACATATTATGGAGCAGAGAAAATCTAATTCACCCAAACTATTCGTGTGCACCGCTATAGAAAACAAGGATGACATAGAAGAGGTAGTGTGTTCAATTTCGCAGTTTCCCAACAAAGAATCGTTTAGTCAGCCATGTACAATCACATTTCTGATATCGACAGTAGTGGCGCTGCTGTCTATATGGCGCGAAATTCAATTTCTTCTTGGATTTACAAGTTTGTTATAATGTTCTTTATTCCTTTACAGAGATACGAGAGATCTTATAACTTCTTTCAGTCATTGGTTGCCGATTGTAGCGAGAAAGAAGCTCATGATGCGTTAAATAATGCTGTGTGTAAGAATCATGAAGAAGTTTCACTGGGAATGCTTATGTCCATTCTCACAGAGCCTCACAATGCCACAAAATGCTATAGAGATCTTACCCTTATCACCAGAGATGGTCTTACATGTGTGCTCAATAATTTGTCTAATTTGATTCTAGACAGATACTTAAAATTTCAAGATACCACCCGTAATCAATTGTTATGGCTTGTAAAGGAGATGATAAGGAATGCAGTCACTGGTGTGGATAGTGTTTGTTGGAATTTGATGCGGTATGCATCTGGAGGTGATATCACCCCAAAGAATATAATCTTAATAGAATCTCTGTTGGACATATACATTGAAAACCGCACATGGTTGGATAAATCCCCTGTACTTATTTGTATGGTAGTGTACACATATTTAAGATTGATAGAAGATCACAATTTACCACATTTGGCAAATTTGCGTCAAAGGGAAGTCAATTTCGTAATTACTCTTATAAGAGAACGGTTTTCAGATGTATTAAATCTGGGACGGGATTTGGTGAGATTACTTCAAAATGTTGCTTGCATTCCAGAATTCAACCAGCTTTGGCAAGATATTTTGCATAATCCTAAATCTTTATGCCCCACTTTCACCAATGTCTTACAATTACTGCAATCAAGAACATCACGGAGATACTTACAATCTCGATTAACACCTGACATGGAGAGGAAGTTAGTATTTCTGACATCACAAGTAAGATTTGGTCACCATAAAAAGTATCAAGAATGGTTCCAGAGACAGTATCTAGCAACTCCAGAGTCGCAGTCTCTTCGGAGTGATATGATTCGGTTCATAGTTGGGGTAATACATCCAACTAATGAATTATTGTGTTCAGACATAATTCCAAGATGGGCAGTGATAGGTTGGCTGCTCACAACCTGCACTTCGAATGTGGCAGCATCAAATGCTAAACTTGCCCTTTTTTATGACTGGCTGTTTTATGATCCTGAAAAGGACAATATAATGAATATAGAACCAGCAATTCTGGTCATGCATCATTCAATGAGATCACACCCTGCAGTCACTGCCACACTGCTTGATTTTCTCTGTCGAATAATTCCAAACTTTTACCCTTTATATGCTGAGAAGGTGAAGCAAGGAATTTTCAATTCACTGCAGCAAATCATTGAAAAACGGGTGTTACCAAATTTGCAGCCCTTGTTCGATTCACCCAAACTTGATAGAGAGCTACGTACCACTGTAAGAGAAACTTTCAAAGAATTTTGTACTAATGGAAATGGTGAAGGTGTTTCTGGTATTCGCGAAGAAGGAAATGAAGAATTGCCAAGGGGAGGACCTGATGAGCCAGCATTTTCAGATGACGAAGATGATGACGATAAAAAGATGATGAATCCTGCTATAGTTGGAGCCGCTGCTATAGGAGAAGATACAGACGATGATGACTTGCCTTTGTCAGAGGTTAGGGCTCGAGAGCGACCTGAACTGGCTGATGCAATGCCACTTATATTAAGACCATTAGCAGAAACTCTCTTAGATGAGAGATCATCCACTGCAACTACTGCTTTGCTGAATGCATGTAGTGCTCCAATGCCAACACCTGTGGCCCTTGCAGACCTGGTCACAGCGGCCGTGCAGGACAACCCTCCATTGCATATCAATAGCAGTCCCAAACCAGCAGAACTTGATGCTGCATTGAACTCCCCAATATTTTCTATGTTCCCTTTCTTAATAGCATCTGGAGAAGGAGGAGAAGCAAGACGTAAACTAGTTCTAGAAACATTCAAAGAAATTCACAAACAAGATATATTTCACAATGTTGGATTTTACCTATTATTCTACTTGAAAGTATGCTATGAACGAGAATTGAGAGCAGAACGGGACGTGACTAAAAGAAGACAGATGAAATTCAAAGCGGAGTTGTATAAGGAATATTGTAGTTTTTTGGAATTAAAAATAGGCGAAAGTTTGGCAAATGACTTCGAAAAATGTCAGGAATGTGATGCTAATGTACTAGTTTGGTTGATACCAGACGTTTACAGAGAGTTCAAAGACCAAGCTCAAAATCACATAAGACTGCTTCACGCTATAGTATCCACTTTGGACGCCAGTCAATTGCAACATTTGGTTTGCCTTACACTGCAGGGGAATTTGATGATGTTTAAGTCTGATGACATCACCACAATGTTATCGACTAGCCTCGGCTGGGAGACCTTCGAACAATACTGCCTTTGGCAACTTCTAACTGCCCATGATATTTCAGTTGAAGATGTTTTACCAATCATACCCAACCTGTCCTATAAAGACCATTCAGAAGCGCTCACATCAGTATTACTAATGCTGAAGCAAGAGAAACCCAACACAGATGTTCTACGACAATTATTTTGCAGACCGTTAAATGAAGAAGACACATTTGTTGTGTCAACATTGATGTATTGGTGTCAGGATTATGAAGACAAAGTCGGGGATTTAATATCAGTTTTATTGAGCACACGATACCCAGGTACCAGCCCAAATAAAAGAAAACGTCCAGGGAAGCACAGCATACCACCGAATGCTCCACCCTCCGCCGAACTAGTGAGTAATACCACAACTTTTTTAGGAACATAAACACCTCAATATAAAGGCGGTAAATCAGAAATTTCTGAGAATAATGCGGATCGGCTGGCTGGATAGCTAAACGACTGTTTCGATTTTAGCTACTCTAGGCTAAGTGATAGAAACGTGATACTGGTTACGACTCACAAACCACTCTTAAAAACTTCGTAAATTTTTCTGACTTGACACTAATTACTTGTCTCATTATATTCACAGGTGCTCGGTCATTTGGAACAATTAAGGCTCTGCTGTTTGGAGCAAGATGATATGTCCCTTTTCAATATGCAGTGTATGCAGAAAGCATTACAGCAAGCGCAATCCAATAGTAGTGATTCATTACGGGTAAGTTACATTCATTTTATTAACAACTAGCGGCTGGTCCCTCGGTAAATAAAAACAATACATTATACACCTAAACCTAAAGCGTGAAAACCGCATGGAAATCCGTTCGGTAGTTTTCGAGTTTATAGCGAACAGACAGACGCAGCCGAGTACTTTTTATATAATGTAAGAAATGCTGACTTGTTCTCGTCAAAGATGAAATACTGATCTATTTGACGTTTTATATTGATATTCCCACGAGAATATTTATTTTTCCGGGATGAAGGGTACCCTATGTCCTTCTTCGTACTTCACAATAAATGTAGGTATGCAAAATTTTAAGATGTTTGGTTGAGCAGATAAAGCGTGAATAGGTAACAAATACTTTCACATTTATAATATTAGTGTAGTTAGGGTTATTGAAATATAAATATGGGTTTTAAATAATTTATTTTTATTTTTCAGAGACAATACAGTGATTTATTCTGTCTGGTATGGGAAGATGAATTGCCGATATCTAGGCGAGCTAGAAAACTGGTTTCTATGTCAATGCCCATCAACCAGAACTTGCATTCATCTAATGATGACAGTGAGGTGAGTTTTCTTCTTTTCTTTAGAAAATTATGTTTTATTCGGTATGACCGTACGACGACATAATTTATGCATTTTTTGTAACAGCACTCGATCACAAGTTACTGTAACTTTTAACATGTTTTTTTTAATATTTTTACTGTGTACTTTATTGTATTATTGGAAAAAATATATAAAAAAGAGAGAAAAATTACTTTCTTGTGGCATTCTTTCGCTGTGGTCGTTCAGACTTGATAGTAATTTGTGGCTTCGAGATATAATACATTAACGTAATTTAAAATGTGACGCGAAAGTTAATAAGCCGACCATTTTATTAATATTAGCCGGAAAACTGCAGTCACAACTAGAATCACGTATGTTATCAGGATTAACGCAAGCAAAAAAAGGTCAAATATATAATTTTCCTTGGCCTTATCAAAGGATTATTAACCTACTTCGGCCAGTTATAGATATAACTGGCCGTTTATTTTATATTATATATTATGGTGATATAACTGGCAATTTATGATAGGCACCTAGATAGGTGCCTATCATAAATTGTGATTTACATTATGTGGGTTTCACAAGACCTTAACTTTTCTCTGCATTTGAAATTACCCAAAGGCATCTGACATGATTTTTATGAATATAGCCACTTCGTGGCAGTAGCCGCATGCATGACTTTGGCGTATTTGTAAATAATATGCCGGTATACAGGTTTCCTCACGATGTATTTTCACTTGAAGCAAGTGGTGGTCTATGGAAACTACTACACATGTGTCAGAATGGTGATTGGTGGCCAACTCATGTGGCACGAGTAGGATTCGAACTTGGGACTTTGCATCTTAACTGCTGGACCACCGTCGCTTCAAATTTCTGGAGTGTCTACATTTATTTACACATTACATATCTACTATATAAAAAAATCAGCAGTGAGATAAACTTGCTATGCTATTGCTTTTCAGGAGGAAGAAATCGTGAAGCCTAAACAAGCTAAACGTCGAAAGAAGGCAATATCTGATAGCGATTGACATATCTTGTGTAAAAAGAACGGTAATTTTAAACACCAAAGTGCAACTCTACAATACAATCATTATTAGCATTGTTTTGAAATGGGTGGCCAATGATTTCTTAGAAATGTAAGAAGATACAATAAAGTATGGACCTAGTTTCAATTTAGATCATAACAAAACAGAAAAAAAACTGTGAGATTATGGCAAGGCAAACCAGGAAAAAAATTGTTGCGTCAAATTAAAATACATGTGTTTTTGTAAATATCAGCCGAATTTATAGGTACATGGAGTTCAACAACTTCAAAAAATATACTGGTTAAGATAGTTCAATTAACTTGGCTCGGTATCCAACCATTCCTCTTATTCAAAAACAACAGTGACTAATAGTGAAATCATTTTAATAATTGTAAACATTTACCTTGCCATTCATAAAAAAGTTAAAACATACTTTAAGCTAAAATTTGTTTTGTCACTATCACACTTTATAAATCAGAAATTTACAGAAATAGTATGTTTTAATTTTTTTGTGAGTAACAGGGTTAATATGTAAGGTTCAGCGTTAAAGTAGTAACAAAGATGATGTTTTTCCTATCACCTGTGAATCTTATCTTAATAAGTCGATTCGAATGTAGGTACCTAATAAAAATATATTTTTCTATAGACTTCTTCAGATACCATCATCATCCACATCTGGTTTAGAAATATGGCAATATTTGGCTGGTGTTTAGAAAACACTGTACCTATTTGTATAGGAAATAAGATATCAGAATTGACTCAATATGATTTGAATTGTGAAGTTTCGTTATTGCATTATTCATTCTTTTGTTATGTTATTATTTTTATATCCCCAATAAATGAAACAGCTATTTGTTAAGTTTGTTTTATATTTATTATGTATCTGAGAACTATAGGCCATCCTGTACAACAAAGTTTTGTTACCTCCTTTTTAAATATCCACACAGGTGCGATTCAAAGAATGGTGCCTCATTGTCAAATAATAATATGCATTGGTATGTGTAATTCCACAGTTCTAGCACGTTTTGGATATTTGCTGAAATTAAGTTTTCTTTGTGCACTGTATGATACATCATTTCGTGTTTTAGCATGACATGACACGGTATATGCACGAACTACATGTTTTTCCCCACATTACATATTTAAATAGTTTCAAGCGAAGTCGCATAAATATAAAGTAATTATTTACGAAAGGACGAAGCAAAGCTATCCTTTCCTTATGATTAGAATCGCTGAATAATTTAAGTTTCCATTTTAATTAAACTAGTGTTATTTCCGACAACTTTCTCGGAAATAATATGGAGTGATAAAGTACGTAATTTACGTTCGCTCATTACTAGCTCATACCACAGTTTTCACATGAATTCTATAGAAGTGACTGACAATTTTAATACAAAATGTTTCGTGCATATATTCTAAATAATAATGAAAAGGGTCATGTCATGTATTGTATATTTTATTTAGCTGTCCTTAAATTAGTCATTATTTGTAAAGCTAGGTACGATATTCGTGTACAGTCTTTTTAATTCCGCATACAGTGTCGATTTATTTTAAGTGTAAAGTAAGAGACCAAGATTTTTATTCAAAGGATATATTGTATTGATGCGATTTTCGAAATACGTTTTACACTAGGATCAATAAAGTATTTCCCCCTATGTCGACTTTTTCATTACCTCCATAATAAGTAAATTGGGAAATCAAATAAAAATATACCATAATTATATGCATAACACGTTTTAATCTCAAAAAATTAAAACATGTTGTTAGAAATATTTCAAGAATTTTCAAGAGTTTGAAAAACAAGTAGGTACATACCTAACTATAATAATTATTTTCATACAGTTTTCCATCACGTGGGTCAAGAAATTAACAGTAAAACAATCAATAGGGTTAAAACGAAATGTAGGTTAAATAGATAAAATAATCACTTGCTTTCATCGATTTGATTACTAGATGTATGCTTCCCATTAAGTACATTGAATGGAGGGGCCATAGCGAAATAGCTGCCTCTTCAGGCAGGCATGAAGAGGCATCTATTTCGCTTTTGTTTTGGTCGAGGGGTAGAACTAGTTATAGTCCCTCCATTCAAGCAGCACTTAATGGGAAGTATGGAGTAATAAGACTAGGTCTGCTTAGATTCCGAGCTAGACCGAGTCGTCTAGGTCTAGCTAGGAATCTTAAGTAGAGCCTAGCTAGTGAATCGTTGCAGTTGTCATGTCGCATTATTCTTATATGGGTGTCATAGTAATTTTGATTTTTATGTGTGCCCGCCATAGTGCGCATACGTGTAATACCCAGCAAAAATTTCGCGATTTGAATAGAAAATAATGTCAATCCCCTATGTCTATCATGCTTCCCCATATGAAGGTTGATTATAAGAACATAGCCAATTTACTCTGCTTATCAAAAATTCGAAACACATTTTTAGAATTAGATATGACCGGTTTTTATTAATCATGTAGCAATCAAAAACTGACACATAAAAGCTACTAGGTATCTATCTACACAATATTCACAAATATACAAGGTTTCAGCTACATGTAAAAACATCTTACATTAAAAATGGTCATTTGATAACACTTATAAAAACTAAAACGAGATATGTAACTTGCTATGATTAAAACTGGAATATAATTTTTGTCTTTTCCTTATTACATACATACACTCATTGCCACAAGTTTAGGAATTACTGAGTAGAAAACAATAGTGTTAATTTTCAAATACACTAGGGAATATTACTGCGGTGTCATCACGCCAGAGTGCAGCACCAGAATAAGATGTAAACCACTCCACAGATGTAGAGTAGACAGCGATTTGGACATTAACATGTCTTTCAATGAGCTTCCAAAGCATGGCAAAGTTTTTGACTTGTGTGTATTGCGCACCATGGCAACGGTTGGTTTGCATCGGTGCTGCCACCTGAGTAGTGGTTTGCGTAATATTCCCTATTGAATTTGTGAAAACTTTTATACAAATATAAACCCACAGCGAAAAAAAAAATAAACACAAAACCATACCCACTGATTTTTGGTAATATCAAACACTCAAGATAGGACACGGAAGTACATTATAAATGCTATGCATTATAAACTCTTGAACACTTCATATATTTTTTACTTAAGATTCTATTTGACCCAAACCAAGTTATAATATAATGTAATGGACGCATATTGTCAGAAATATGAACTAATAGAAATTGATAAGAATAACACTTCATTTCATCAATATTTTCCAACATGTCTCCACACCACCGGCAAGTGTGAGTACTTATTATATTATCACTAGTTGTTCACCGCGAACTTAGTCCTCGCGAACACCACAAATTTTTGATGAGTTTTTACAAATAAAAGATTTATCCGATTTTGTAACCTTACGAATTTAAAAATTCTATTGACAGATCCTACATACCTTTTAAATCATCAAAGTCAGACCAACAACGGTTCGAAAGTTATATCAAACAAACAAACACACATACAAAAAATGTGTTTTCGCTCCAAGTTGATTTGAAAACCTCACTTGCTTCGCTCACTTGGTCAACTGGTCTAAAACTGGAGTAATGTAAAGAGCTAATATGAATTTTCACAGATCTAACAATATGTGAACAATCAAAAATTATATCTTATGACTAAAGTTTCCCTTGTTTATATCTTTGTCTTGCTTGTGCCTTACTGTACTTTGACTTTTTTTCGTGTACTGGAGACTCCTTGTCCTCGGATGAATTATTTAGACCTGTCAATAGAAAATATTGTTGTAATTACCTACATTGTAATAGACGTCATCTGTCATGGAACCAGGGCTTCAGGCATCTGATGTTAACTCCATGTGTTCTCTCCAATAGAATAATATACTACCTAGGTACTCACTTACAAAGTTATTTTAACTTTCACTTCAACTATATAATATTATTACTATGAAAGTTTGCGAGTGTGTTTGTTAATTCGTCATGCTCAATGGCTGGGCTAATTTTTTTAGGTTTGTTATTGAGGTAACTGATGATGAACCTAGGGCACTTTTTAAACCGAAAGTGCGCGAAGAAGATGGTGCTAATGTGCATAAATTTGAAAACGTAAGTAGGAAAGTATATTAAAAAAAATACATGTGGATACACTTACTTACTTACACAGTTATTATTGCATAATAACTAATATCCAATTTTGTAAACTTGAAAATGTAGTGCTAAAAGCAATTTCTTCAAGGATTTAAAAACTGGAGATTCAGTTTGTTGAAAGTACTGATAAAATTTGACAATGGAATATATATTTTTTAAATATTCAGACAACCTATACAATTATAATCATAAAAATTAAATGATAAAATTCACTAACAAAACCTACATATGTAAGCAAATAATAGTTACCTAAATCTTCAGGAGGTTGTAATGATTTTCCCGCATTCCAAGTGGTCATTAAAGTTGCAGATTTTCCTATCGCCCAGCCCAGACCAGAGAGAGCAATGGAGAATGCTACCATACTCAAAGGATGCTGAAATAAACAAATTAAGTACCTAATTACATGAAATTATACCAGATTCATATTCTTACATTTTAGAATACTAATTTTCATTAAAACATGCCAACTTATGAAAGTCTTGCATCAATAATATCAAATTGTCACACCACAGTTCAAAAGCATATTTTTAGTTTTTGCTTTGCTTTTTTTTATTTATAAATGGATTTTTAAATTAAATGAATTACCTATTCATCATCTATTTATTTATTTACTTACTGTTAGTGTAGGATTTGCTGTTAGTGTGAAATCTAAAACAACAACACCTATGCCAGCAATCAAACCCAGACATGTACAAATCCATATTATGTTTTGATTGTCTGAAACAAAAATTCATATCACAAAACTTCACATCTAACAAAGAATTAAGTCCTATCTTATTGTACATCATTTTTGAGGACAAAGAATATGTTTAGACTAATAATACAAAATTTTGTACAGTGATTTTACTGATGATGTCTTCCTTAAAGTGGATATCCTCCTTACAATAGTAAAATCCCCTTCTACCTACTTTGTGACCTATCATATATCATTTGTTGCTACCCACATTGAATGTATGAAAAAAGGTTAAAATGTTGTTATCAACATTTTAACCTTTTTTCTAGTGACTTATAAATTTATCTACCTTTTATTTTTTTCTTTTGCATGTCAGTAATATTTTTTATGGACTCCATTAACTTTTGATTGTGTGGCTCCAATTGTAAGGCTCTGGTGTATGATATGATTGCTTCATCATGAAGTCCACTGGCTGCTTCAACTTCTGCTCTTCGGAAATAGCCCTGAAATAAATAGTACACATTTTGTCTATATTTTTTAGATTACACCGGGTATTATAGGCTAAAAAGAAGTATTTATACTATTTACAGATACAGAAAACTGTGAGGCAGATTGTATATGATTTAGTAACAGACATTCTCACCTCACTCACTTATATCCAAACTTTTGCATTTATGATATTAGTAAAATAAAAGAAAGTAAGATATTAATAAGTAGGTATAATATGGGTTTTACCTTAGCCCATTGTGGTTGAAGTCGAACTGTTTCGTTAGCATCTTGCAAAGCTAGATAATGCTGGTCCAACTTTAAAAATGCATAAGATCTATTACTATACAACACATAATTATTTGGATCCAATTTGATTGCTTGTGTATAATGAAGTACAGCTTCAATATATTTGGCGTCTTTAACACACTCATTTCCTTTACTTTTTAACTCTTCAATACTTTGAGATGATCCCTTTTTTGATTCGTCCATGATTATTGTTTATACTTTTGTGACTTAAATATGTACTTATCTAATTCATGTACTTGACAATAAAAGGAAATCAAATAAAAACTAAATGGTGTTTAACTTTTTCTTGCTTTTAAAACTCATTAATTGTAAAAATCCTGTGAAAAATCAGAAAATCCAGCCAAAATCGCGAATACTATATAAAAATGTACTCTGTGATCGCGAAGCGAAACTGGTTGTGGCGATGCTAGTCGTTCTGTCAATGTCGGCTGTCGGCGCTGTCAGTGTCAGTATCAAGACGTCAAGAGAAAAAAAAATGATTGCGGCAAAGTCAAACCAGAGATTAAAGCGCGCGGAGCCCTTTCACAATAGGTAGGTAGCACAGATGGTCTATACTACTCATGGAATTAGTATGTACTCCATCGAAGTACTTACTAAATCCAACTACATAGAATGCATTCCGAATCACGAAAACGACGAATAATATTAATATTGAATATAAAAGGAAGTCCTTACAAATATATATCCTCCTATATTTATATCAAGAACCGTAAGTACTGCATTTATGAGAACTAGTTATTCAGAAAAAGTTAAAGCATATTCATTTTATTAATTAAAAGTCAATTTACCTTGAATTAACTTTTGCCTTTTCTGACAAATTTAAATATTAAGTTCGCGCTTCATCACACTTTAGCTATTGATAAAACATACTATAACTGAAAGTATGCTTTAATTTTTTTATAAATATAGTAATAGTTTGGTGACTTGCAAAAATACATAAATGGCTTTATATTGAACAAAATTTGATACCAGTTCAGTGTAACCAAATAATAGGAATAATTTACAGTAGGACATGCTCAGCGAGACGATGCTTGGGACGAGAGGTTAAAAAAACTATGAAGTAATAAATTAATATATTTCTATTACAATTTAATTGTTATCTGCATACTTTATATTATTTCTTAATTAAAAAAAACATAGTCATCACCCTCACTGAGATTCAGAGATTTGAGATTATTTTCAAATTGGCCATTTGTCAGATCGAATTTAACACATATTAGCAATGGCGGTACTGCATCTGTAAAGTGGATAACTGGTACCTTTTTGATAACTTTGTGCTTAATAGGACAATACAACTCTATTGTCCGACCTACTTTTTTCTTGTCTACATCACAGAAAGCAGTTACTTTATTCAAACTACTCTCACTTAAGGAACGAACAACTTTCCTTCCAGCTTTTCCTGCATTCCAAATAATAAATTGTTTCCAATTTGGAAACACACATTTTTCAAGTCTCTGTAATTGTATTTTCCATATATGGTTCCTTTTAACAGAAAATGTTGTTGCGTCTTTATGGTAAGTATAAATTAGCAACTTCTCATCAACCCTTAAAACATCTCCATTAAAATCTAAGTGTTTATAAAAAAAAATAAGATCTTCTGGTGTGCCACGGTCTCCTTCATCGAAGCCTCCTATTTTATCGAAAATAGTTCTATGACAAAACCATGTGGGCATCAAAACAGTAGGTCCATTTGATGTATAAATTTGTGATTTTAATTGTTTTGGAGAAAGGTTATTTGCCCAACGAGTAAGACGCGGTGTTGAGTTGACAGGTGTTCTTGAAATTTTCGCTCCTATAAGAGCGTTATGATTATAACAAGCTGCTTTCCATTGTAGAAGTAATCTATCACTATGCATTACATCATCTATATCTTGAAAACATAAAAAGTCGCCCACACTTTGATTAACAGCAGCATTTTTGGCAGCACCAACACCCCTCGAAATATGAGAGCCAGTTAGATTAAAATTCATGTTATTCTCTTTAAAATATTTCTTCCATTTATTGAGTATGAGATCTGTATTATCGTTACTACCATCGTTGAAAACCACAACTTCTACCTTCACATCTGTTTCTAAAATAGATTGTTCAGCAATAGACTTCATACAAGGGGTTATCCATTTTTCTCCATTATATACCGGTATAATTATAGAGATATCGACCATTCTTGTAGGATTAAGATTTCTATTCAGATAATTCTTTTCCAATTCTGTTATATACATAAAATTCACATTTTTGTAGACTTTAAAATTCTTATTTAAGTTTAATTTGTTGTTTCATTTTTCTTCTTTTTGACAAACAACATTATTTGACACAGACAGCAATGTCCCAACCAACTTCAACCAACAAACTTTTCTCTGACTTAATAAAAATTGGCAAAATGAATCCTAGTATTTTTCACAAATGTCTAAATATAAGAACATCAATGTGTGTAATCTTATTAGTTGTGGTATTTTGAGAAACCAATCCGTCGGGTATTTTTTAAAGTAAGGACTTCGTCGCAATACCTACTAATAGGAAGTATTACTTACTGCACATTTATCTCGCCAGAGTACAGCACTGTATGTTAGGTACACAAAAGCTTTGCCGCCTTTTGCTATGTCGATTAAAACGTTTATTTTAGATACTTTATTGATAATTTCATTATGTAAACATTCATTTGTGAAAATATACAACAATATAGCATATTCGGGTGCCGAAATATTGGGAAAAATTGTTTTCCATAAGATAAAAAACTTTGAAATCTATTGGATACGCCTCAGGCTGTAAAATTTTCGAGTCAGTAAACGGTCGAAGAAAAGCCCGGAACACTTCACACGTGAAGACTTATTAAAATATGGACTTCATACAGGTAAGATTTGCAGTCAAAATCAGTTTATGACTACAGTTGACCAAATAATGCAGAACATAACCTAAAATAGTGTTATTATTTTCAGCATAATCCTTCCTTTTTCCTTTAAACTCGCACCACGATTGCGTAGTAGGCAGGTATTTTTGGTCGTAAATCTGCAACAATAATGAAAATTGGCGCTTTTTGCCTCCATGGGCAATGATTTTGTACCTTATTTGTACCGGTAGCGCCATCTGCGCTGAGCTTTGCGTAATATGCCCTATTCCATGAGCTAGACATAATATCTACGTCATTTATGTTAAAATACTTCGGTACCTACTGCACGAATGCATAAATTAGTTACTCGTCGGCTCACAATCATTAGGCAAAATGTTTTTAGATCTGTGTGGGCCACCTATGGCCTTTCCACTTGTGTTTATATTTCTGTTGTGTGGGCAATGATATTTTAGCAGCCAAAATGTTCATTGGAATGTCCCAATTAACATTTTGGCTTTCTTTTCAATCTGCCTGTACAAAAGAAAACAAAATGTGAAATTACGCCAATGTCAGTGTTTTATCAATTTTTCAGTAATTCATTGACAGTGACATTGAGTCAATACCTACACTGCACTGCCTGGCTGTTTTGTGCTACCTAGTGAGCGAGCGAGTAAAGCAAGAAGAGAACTTTGGTTGAGTTGTTAGGTATAATTTGTATTTAAAATCATGGGGCTAAAAGAAGCCAATATTTACTTAGATAATCAATTGAATACATATTACGCTGGTCAAACAGTAAACGGAAAGATAGAGTACACTTTTGATAGTCCTAAAAAAGTTCGAGGTAAGTATGTAACATTTAATTTTGATTGTGACTCATTTGCTTCTTCCAGCACAACATAAGACGGGGCAGACAGAACATAAAGGAAACAGATGTATTTTATGGATGATTTGATTAAATAATTGCTTATTTTAGGAATTCAAGTTAATTTTAAAGGCGAAGCCCATACTGAATGGTATGAAAGTAAACAGCAAGAAAATGAACAAGGGAAAACGGAATCTAACGACACAACTCACACAGGACATGAGGAATACTTTCAGGTTTCTTATTACATTTTGGGAAGCAGCAGTGGTATGTTATACTTTTATAATGTACCTTTTATTAATTGTAATTTTATTATGTTACACAAAAATTCTAAGTGTATAGTATAAGGACTGTTATCAAATTAATGGGGAAGTTAATACTGTGTGTAACCAACAGGCAAGGTAATATAATATAGTAGAAGGTACTTGTGTATTATGTTAAAAGTTATATTTCTTTACAAGCAGTTACTACCAGCCCATGTGTAAATAGCATTCCATAGGGTATTATTTTTTATGATTTATATTTTATAATGTTTCAGTTTGTTTAATTGGATATAAACTATGTTCCCAACATTACAATATAACATCTATAAGCACAGCTGCACAACACATTTTTAAAGAAATATACTGTTATAATATTATATATAAAAATAAATTAACTGCTGTGCTCATTTTCAGAACAAGTCATGAATCATTTAGTGTAAATACAAACCAAACCTTATCTCCTTCAATCCTTATCTTAAATATGATTGACCTAATTATCTTTAACAACAATAAAGCTAAAGATTTAGCTTAGTGCAATATAGCGTTTTCATGTAAATGTATTCATGAGTTATTTTGCATCAAATTTCTTGCAGCACAGGAGTGAACAGCTAGTAAATGAACATAAAACTACGTCATGAATTGCAAATTTTGACCTTATTTTCAAAATTTAGGACCTTATCTGTATGAATATTGTAGATAGAACTTTATTCATTTAAGTCAATATTTTTCCATGTCACATCAATATTGCCTTTTTTTAACAGGCAATGAGATAGAGATTCCAGCCGGGAAGCAAGTGTACAACTTCACATGCACTCTGCCACCTGTTCTGCCTTCATCCTTTGAGGGAGAATTTGGATATGTGCGATACACTGTTAAAGTGACCCTTGACAGACCATGGAAGTTTAACCAGGACACCAAAATGGCTTTCACTGTTATTAATGCTTTGGATTTGAATCTCAATCCTTCATACAGGGTAAGTTAATATGGCTTTTACTTTGGGTTATGGTTTATACATAATACCTCCAAGATGCTCACAAGAAACAAAAGTTAAATTGTTATAACTGCTATATAACAATTAGTAGTGTTAAAGTATGGGTAGTGTAGGCAGAGCCACTCGATTTTATAGATGATCATAAAGTTATTGAAATACGGCATTTATTACCTGCAACAAAGGCCTGTTTTAATTTTTGAAATTAAAAAGAGAGTTTTTTTCAGGAGCCAATCCACATTCAAATGGAGAAAACTTTCTGCTGTTTCTGTTGCGCCTCTCCTCCACTATCTGTGGATGTACTGGCACCGGTCTCGGGATACTGTCCAGGGCAAGTTATACCCATCACTGTTGATATAGAGAACAAAAGTAACGTCCAAGTACACCTTGTTAAAGTATTTTTAAGAAAGGTAAGTGATTTTCATTGTTCATATTTTATAATGAACTATATGTTATGTTTGAACCACTCCATATCCTCCTGTGGCTGCTCATAGGCAACAATAGCATCCACAAAGAGAATTGATGTCAGGTAGGCGGCCGGTCGTAAAACCACAACAGACTTCAAAATGTTAAAGTAAAATCTAAATCTAATCTACCTGAACCTAGATCTAATCTAATATACCTCAAATAAATTTATTACTAGCTGGTGTTATTATTGTAGGTGGTAACATACAGGGCTTCATCAGCAACAAAGAAGACAAAAGACATCATTCTGACCATTCAAGAAGGCCCAGCCCCGGCGGGCTCCACTAAGCATTGGAACTTGAACATGGAGATTCCACCCATACCACCGTCCAATCTCGTCAATTGCAATATCATAGACTTGGACTATGATTTAAAGGTTAGTAATGTAAGGATATTGTCGCGCCCCGGCTGCCTCGTGCTTAAACACTGCGTGTCGGTATCCATTGGGGGGTTTGCAATTAATAATTGCGAACCCCAATGGTTACCTGGTTTTATTAAATTATTAGTACAGCATAACATAATCTCATGTACTATTTTTTTAGTTTTCACTATTAATTAAAAGAAATTGACAAAAAAGCTTAGTAAGCGCCCTCCTAATACGATTACACCAGCGCCACCTCCTATTTTTATAAATTTCTTTTATAAAGAAGATAAAGAAAAGATCTCTATCTTTTCTTTAGTAGCTAGTGTGCTGGGAGTAATTGCTTTAAGCATTGCATCAAATTACTGTTTTGATTTAAATTACACATAGTTTAAAACAGCCAAGGTGAAAACCATTGTGCAATTTCCTTTTAGTGATATATTTAAGTTTCGTCATTTGAAAATTGAACCTTGAATGATGAACGCTTGCATTGTTTTATAAATTACATATTTTTTATTAATTGATGTACACAGTAACAGTGTAAATATAATTTCCAGTAGTAGTAGTTAGTAAAAGTAGTGTTTAGTAGTAGTGATTTTATTTTAACAAGCTTTTATTTAAATCGCCGTGTTACTTGCAGGTGAAATTTGACCCAATTCCCAGTATCCGTTTCAGCTGAAATTAGGAATATATTTTAAAACTTATTTACATACATAGTAAAATTACCATTATCTAATGCCGATCTGTAATGTTGCGACCGGTTCGTTGTAAGCGGTTTGCGCAATATCTATATAACATAGTAATGCTATAGTATAGGCTAAGAAAACAAATGACTCATCTGACGGGTCACCCACCTGTTGTCGCCTTTAGAGATATCGTTCCTCCCTTATT
The DNA here is from genome assembly GCF_027563975.2 of Plodia interpunctella. Lineage (NCBI taxonomy): Eukaryota > Metazoa > Arthropoda > Insecta > Lepidoptera > Pyralidae > Plodia > Plodia interpunctella. The sequence goes on along the minus strand of NC_071308.1, from coordinate 4,188,667 downwards.
ATTTTAATATCACTGTTCTATATAATAAATTATTTAGCTAACTACCCGGTTTCTTCCGCAGCCATTGGGTGTCCGTTTTCCTACTTTTTTATCTTCACCATTTTTCTATAATTAGATCTTTAAATACTTATATACACAAATGTTATATATACAAATCATACAAATCCTAATAAATAAATGAGAAATTTTAAAAATTAACCAAATGTACATGGGAAGAATACCTAATTACATTGAGATGTTATTTAACAGTAGTAACACTGAGCCGTTATACCATAATTAGCATTAATTATGTGAGGTATCGTTACTAAATGAGCGTATCCTTGACTGTTTTTTATACCAAATGGCATTCTTATTTCGAGTGATGATGTAATCCTAGATTCGCGCCTATGACTTCTATCTTGTGCAAACAATACATAAGCACTAAACTTGTTAGGACTTATGACACATTACATAGTGCATTGTTTGGTCCACAAGTTTTTCAACGGATGAGTGCACAAGTTGGCGACTTATCTCATGTGGTTACACTAACTCGTTGTCTTTTTTTGTCTTCAGTTATTTCTATTATAAAGCGTTGGAGTCCAGGGTCCGCTTTACTTACTTACTTGTATTTTTTCTCCTGCATTTCTTTAGTTTGCAATTCATATAACATGTCTATGGCATAACACTTATCTGGGAAAATCTAATTCTGATATCGTTGGATAGCGTCGACCCGCAAAGAAGACTTCATATTGTGGTGTGATGTCACGTACGTCACATTATTGTGGAGATAACATTATTGTATAGATGTAGATAAGTATCACGTATAAGTAAGAATCACGTAGTATTAAGTATATATAAGTATATGTGATAATGAATAAAGGCAGATAGAATCGGAATCTTATCCGAGAGGTTGTCCTCAAGCCTTGTGTTTTCTTACCATCGCTACCACCCCTACACGCCACACCACATGGCGACCCTGCCATTCGGACGGATGGCGTAGCTGTTGGTTAGTATCGTCGAGACGTCGGTGTGATTTTGACTCCACTAAGCGCAGAAAAGTTTTGCTGAAGTACACCATGGGCACAAGTACGTCCAAGGAAGAGGTAGTCATAGCCCAAGTCGCATCAGGTGGGTCTAACGATGCATCGGTGATACAAGAACATATTTCGGCGGTAAGCGCGGCCGTCCTGTTCATAGCGACCTGTTTCGCTATTGGTATATTGGGTGGAATCATATACTTGTACAGAAGATGTCATCTTGAATGGATCAGACAAGAAGTGAACTGGAGATGCAGACAGCCTGATGAGCAAGCAGTAAGTGGCAATAATAATTAAGGAAGTGATATTTTTTGTGCGGTCTTGTGTTAACTATATAAAATAGAGACATTAGTGTAAACATTGTTGTGTTATAAATGGAAATAGAGTTAACGTCAATTTATGTTCAACTTAAGGTTATTAGGGAATCTATTGTTAAGTTAGGACCTAGTAGACGAACGGGGAGTAACTTCGACTCAAAGCTTAGTCAAGCAAAGGCCCTTTACGACAAGTTTAAAAATGTAGTATCGGGCGTATCAAAATTTTCAGACGAATTGACACTGTTGATTAGTAGAATAGAAGACTTGTACGTAAAAACAATTAAGTTTGAACGCGAAACTGAAGTACCAGCAAAGATGGAGTCACGAAATTTGGAAAAGTTTTCGTTAAAAACGGCAGTTAGTTTGCTTCCGAAAATGAACGGTGATGAAACTGTTACCCAAGATTTAATAGAAGCCATAAGTTTGTATAGTTCTATGTTAGAGGGGCTCGATAATGATCTCTTAATAAAGTTCGTGCTCACCACGCGTCTAACACAGGGGGCTAGGATGCGGTTAGCTTCACAATACGCGACAGTGGATAGTCTTTTGGCTGATATGAAGAAGCATCTTCTAACGGCAAAATCAGATGTTGCGATACAAGCTAAATTAGCTCGTACTAGGCAAGATAATAAGTCTATTGCAGATTTCGGAGCAGAGATAGAGAGATTGATGGTGGATTTGACTATTTCTCAAGCAGGGGATAGTCAAGAAGCCTACAGAGTCATGCGGCCCTTGAATGAAAAATACGCGGTTAAAAAATTCTCAGACGGACTTCGCAACCAACGTTTGGGTACCATTATTACGGCAAGGAACTTGACGTTGTTAAAAGACGCAATAAGGGTAGCCGAAGACGAAAATGGTACATCATCGGGACAGGTCATGACTTTTCAACGTCAGTATAGGCCACATAATTTTTCAAGTAGTAATAGGGGTCGTGGCAATACATATACGCGTAATAATCATGCACAACAGAAAACAGCTGTCGAACGTACATTCCAAAGGAGCAAGAATGCTAACGTAGGTTTTAGCAACGGTGCGCAAGGTCGTGACGTGAGGAATGCTACATATCGCGGTCGACGTGGTCAGCAGAATCGTAGAAACGTAGCGTGTTTTGATCATACGTCAGACGGCCATGACTCTGGCACAATGTCAAAGCCAAAGTATTGCGAGTCTAGCAGAAGTCAGTTTTTTCGAGACTAAGCATATTTTAGCTTGTAATAGTATTAACTGGGTTAACTTTGTAGTCGGTAGTATAAATTCGGAATGGTTAGTAGACACGGGGGCATCGTTGTCAGCCATAAAAAATGGTTTCTTAAAATCAAGTGCTATGTGTTATAAGTTAGTTAAGGACGAGTTAATAATTAATGGTGTAGGTGGTAATTTACGGTCTATGGGTTATGTTAATTTAAAATTAGTATGCGGAAAATATTCATTCTTGCATAAATTTTATGTTTTCGATGATTTATCCTGTAAGTCAGTTGGTATAATAGGTCAAGATTTTTTACAAACATATAGCGGTATTATAGATTTTTCAGAAAAGATTTTTCAGAAAGTTAACGCTTAGGGAGCGTGAAGGGAGCGTGATTTCAATACCCCTTAAGTATTATAGTTATTCATTGAATATACCTCCGCGTTGTGAAGTAGTAAAATATTTTCCGGTGAATAGAGCGGACGATTGTGTGGTCGTGAGAAAAGAGTTGCAGAAGGGTGTATTTTTGCTAATGTAATAGCTAGACCTAGGAATGGGATAATACCCATTAGGATATTGAATACGACTTCCTCAGAAGTTGTTTGCATTATGACAGACGTGGATGTATATCCGTTAAGAGATTACGATTATTGTTGTTTCGCGGAACCGGAAATGAGCGTGAAACGTGTTAAGGAAATATTTTCTTTGCTTAAACTTGAGTATTTGAATGAGGAAGAGCGATTGAGCATTGAACAGATATGTGCCAAGTATCCAGATATATTTCATGTACCGGGAGATAGGTTGACGGTCACAAACGTGTATGAACAGTCAATAAGGTTGAAAGAAAATGCCGCTCCAGTCTATAGGAAGCAATATAGAATACCATATGTGCAGAAAAAAGAGGTGGATAGGCAGGTGCAGGAGATGCTGGAAAATGGTATAGTTGAAGAAACAGTGAGTGGTCTAGTCCGGTGTTGATCGTTCCAAAGAAGGCGGATCGTAGCGGTGAAAAGAGGTGGCGTGTAGTTATAGACTATAGGCAGTTAAATGACAAGATACAAGATGATAAGTTTCCTTTGCCCAATATAACTGAAATTTTAGATTCTTTATCAGGAGCAGTGTACTTTAGTCATTGTGATTTATCTCAATCTTATTTTCAATGCAATCTTACAAAAGACAGTAGGAAGTATACAGCGTTTACTACAGACAAGGGACAGTATCAAATGTGTAGATTACCGATGGGATTGAAGATTAGTCCGAGTTCTTTCAGTAGAATGATGACTGTAGCTATGTCTGGGTTGAATTACGATAAATGTCTGGTTTACCTTGACGATCTGATTATTTTTGGACGGAGTTTAGAGCAGCATAACAGGAACCTCATGACAGTTTTTTCGCGATTGAGAAAAATGAACCTTAAGTTAAATCCTTTAAAATGCGAGTTCTTGAAAAAGCAGATACTTTATTTGGGGCATATTATTTCATCAGAAGGTATTTCACCAGATCCAGAAAAGGTTTTAGCGATAAAAGATTACCCGCGTCCCACAACTAGTGATGAGGTGAAGCGTTTTGTGGCATTTGCAAATTATTATAGAAAATTCATACCAAACTTTGCTAGGATAGTTCTTCCAATGAATAAGCTGTGTGGAAGGTATGCGACGTTTGACTGGACCGATGAATGCGAGAAGTCATTTTTATTACTAAAAAACTCATTAATGAATCCTCCAGTTTTGGATTATCCAGATTTTTCTGATAACAACACTTTTATATTACAGACCGATAGTTCAGGATTTGCTGTAGGTAGTGTCTTGTGCAATGGGAACGGAAAGCCTGTTGCTTATGCTAGTAGAGCTTTGAATAAAAGTGAATTAAATTATCCTATAATAGAGAAAGAGTTGTTGGCTATTGTTTGGTCAGTTAAATATTTTAGGCCATATTTATATGGGAGAAAATTTGTCGTAAAAACAGATCATCGACCTCTTTTGTATTTATTTAACATGACGGATCCATCGAGTAGGTTGACTAAGTTTCGGTTGTGCTTGGAAGAGTACGATTTTACTGTGGAATATGTGAAAGGGAAGGAAAATGTGCTAGCGGATGCATTGTCTAGGATTATAATTTCAAGTGAAGATTTAAAGACCATGCGTGAGAAAACCATATCTGTGATGACGCGAGCACAATGTAAACAGTTAGAAGGTTCAAGTAATTGTGAGGAAGACTCTGCGGTTAGTAGGACTGATCACCCTAGTATCGTAGAAGTTCTTAAGAAACAAGGAGATGACGTTGAAATTCTGCAAATAAGTGTAGATAAGTGGGAAAAGTTATTAGAGAGCTCTCGTAAGAAAATAATTTCAAAGGCGCGCAATTTAATATATATGCCGGAAAACTCGAGTATTTATTTAAACTATGAATCTTTATCGGCATCATCGCGAGACGAGTTGTCGAAAGATTTAGTTACATTTTGTTTAGAAAACGTCATACAAGAAGTGGTGATATTAAAAAATTGTTGCAACAATCGTATTATAAAGGAAATGGCGAAATATTTAAAGGAAAACGGTAAAACTTTAAGTAAGAATTTTAAATTTTGTGTAGTATCGGGTGTGCGGAGAATAGACGACGACGATGAGAAGAAGATTGTTATGAATGATTTTCATGTTCTGCCTACGAGTGGACATACAGGAATACGTAGAATGGTGAATAATATAAAAAAGTATTTTTATTGGCCATCAATAGAACGTGATGTCATTAATTATGTTCGTAAGTGTAAAAAATGCCAAAAGCAAAAGTATCATAGGAATGTTAGGGAACCGATGACCATAACAACCACCGTAACTTCGTCTTTTGAAAAAATCTACCTAGATTTAGTAGGACCTCTTGATAGGGATGACTATGGGAACGTATACATATTGACTCTACAGTGTGAGCTTACAAAGTTTGTAGAGGCTTATCCTTTAAAAAATAAATCTGCAAAGGAGGTTGCAAGGGCGTTGGCAGAAAATTTTATTTTGAGATATGGGGTACCAAAAATCATTGCTACAGATAGGGGTTCCGAATTTATTTCGAAAGTTATGGTAGAGCTATGTAACATTATAGGGATTAGTAAAACGGTATCAACTGCGTATCATCATGAGAGCATAGGATCGTTAGAGAATGTTCATAAAACTTTAGGTGCATATTTGCGAATACAGACGAATAATAATACATCAGCATGGAGTTCTTGGATTCCGTATTGGTGTTTTTCATATAATACAACTGTAAATACTGTAACCAAATATACGCCTTACGAATTAGTTTTTGGGAAAATATGCAAGTTACCAAGTAATTTACAAGGTGAGACTGTTGAACCATTGTATAATTTTGATGATTATCCTTTAGAATTTAAGTATCGGTTGCAAAGAGCGCAAGCCGAGGCAAAACAAAATGTAATAACTAGTAAAATAAGGAGAAAAAAATGTTATGATGTAAATATAAATCCATTAAATTATAAGGAAGGTGATTTAATTTTAGTAAGAAAGGAGACTGGTAGTAAGCTTGATTGTATTTATGATGGACCATTTGTAGTCGTAAAAGATGAATCGCCAAATGTTGTTATTCAATGTAAAGGAAAATTAGATGTTATTCATAAAAATAGGACTAAGTTGTATTGTAATGAAAAAAAATATTAAGATTTAAATTTATATTTTTTTTTTCATTAGGAAGGGTGATGTGGTGTGATGTCACGTACGTCACATTATTGTGGAGATAACATTATTGTATAGATGTAGATAAGTATCACGTATAAGTAAGAATCACGTAGTATTAAGTATATATAAGTATATGTGATAATGAATAAAGGCAGATAGAATCGGAATCTTATCCGAGAGGTTGTCCTCAAGCCTTGTGTTTTCTTACCATCGCTACCACCCCTACACGCCACACCACAATATAACAGTACAATATAAATATAGTTTATTGCCAAAATAACCTAATCATTACTTCTATCTATAACAATAAAATTGTCTATCACTTGCAGGTAGAATGTGTGGTGTCAGGCATGCATATAAATCTGAAAGACAAGAAGTATATAACCATCGGGACCGTGCCATTGATGGGCATAGCCTCGGGCACTCCGGCCAAGCAGGACTCCCCGGGCCAGCCAGCGGTATTGCCAGTTCCACCTTCTGTGAGTTACAGTAGATTTCTTAAGCCCAAAACGCTATTTGTTGTGCTTCTAAACCAGTGGACCGGTTTTGTCGATGATGATTATTATTTGATAAAAAAAGTGTTTGCTTGGCTGATTATATTAGTCTTTAAGATGATGTCGGGGATTTTGTCTGGCGTCAACCCCCTTCGAAAATGCTGTTGACGCAGTGTTGCTTATTAGTACCACAGAAGGAGACAAAATGGCCAATAGAGCAACCTACCTACTCATTTATTATAGGTACAATGTATATCATATGTTCACAAATTGCCCGCGCTGAGAATCGAACTCAGGACCGCGGATAGCGGATGTGGTGCAACATACACATACACCACGGAGGTTGTCTAGATGAAAGTCTTTAAAAAAAAAAAAACATTTGCACAGGCTCCGTCGGCGCCGGGCGAGCCGTCGCCGGGCTGGGTGAACCCTAGCGCTCCGCCGCCGCCCTATCAGTCGTTGTACCCCACACTCAGTGAGTATACGCGTTTGTAACAACTTTATTGCACGAAAATATGTACACAAATTAAAATATATACAAGAAAGATACATATACAATGGTGGACTACCTACTTCTTACTTACCGTTGACAGAGAAAACTTCGTCATGTCTACCGTTTTCTTGTATAAGGAAGATAACGTATTAGAAGTACACGAGAAGAAACAACAAGTGAGTTTTTGTCCCACAACGTGTGCCCGTAAATTTATACGAACATCTCATTTGGTACACTCTAGCCTTTTAGTTTGCTCCTACCACACTAGCGCCAACATCACATTATATATCAATTTATTTTATTTATTATCGAAAATTAAGAAAATAATTTATGCAAATTATGTTACACTATATAAACAATTTTATTAGAAAATATTATACTTTTGGTTTAGTGCATTGTGGCAACCATGTTCACTAGAAAACTATAATATTTTGTATCAAAAACCTTTTGCTATAGTAAAATAATTCACTTTTTTGTTTTCTCTAATAAATAAAATAAATTGTAAAATTTTCTGGGGCTAAAAAGGACGGAGAAAAGCTAATCCTACGATTAGTTGGTAATAAGATGATTAGTAGGATAAATCTCTAATCAAATTACTGAACTTTCAGCTGAACCAGTCTACAAAGAATCTCAGTACACGGCGCGCACGATCCAGGACCGAGGAGACGACGCCCACACGATGATAAGGGCGCCCCAGTTCGCCCCCTACTACCCCACTTATGCCGCGGTTCAACCACCACCTTTACCTCAATAACATACGGCCAATTCTCCATCCGCTGATGGAGTTAACAGTTTAACAATTCATCTACAATTTGGAAAATAAGAAATTATATGCCGTATTAATCTTATAATTATCAACCCACAGATGGGTTAAGGCCTCCTTTTTTGCCTCTACCTATGGTCCTGTGCCAATCTCATCAATTGTTTTCCCTTTACCCAAACAAAGTCAAACGACTTGCGGTCTGTCTGTTTAGTGTTCAATATAATGGAACTATTGTAAATAAATTAATATTTTACACCCTGAGAAGGATGATGGCAACTGAGATACAATATTTATACTAGTTCAGATGACACAACAAGTTCACCAACAACTTTCTTTTCGCCATCGATATATAGGTACTATTATTTAAAAACTCAATCTTGTAATTATAAAATTATTATTATTAGCATTGAAGTAGAAGAAAAATAGATTTACTTTGTTCAGGAATTAGAAAAATACAGACTTTACTCACAAATATTAAAAGAAAGGTGCAAAAAATATGTGTGTCACATGACTGCGTAGGCGGAAGTAATGAATATGTCCGGGCAAATTAAATTTTACTTATCGGCAATTGGAGGAAAATTCTCGTAATATTTAAGATGCATATATGCATCAATTTGAAGAATATCATACAGCAATCTCTTGTATACAATGGCCATTTTTATATAAAAATGATAACGTAAGGAGGACTATATTATTATAGGAAGTAGACTTGTATTCTGATCAAATGCCATGTTTTCTAACGCAATGATAATGCAAGTCGTTTCATTTGCACAAATATGTCATCTACTTTGGATTGTATTTAACTTTTTGAAGACATTTTAACATCTAGATTAAGAGTTATATATACTAAATGCTTCGAGCTTAAATACGTACTGGCATTTAATTATATTAAGTGTAATGTGTATTATGAAGGCTTTAACCGTGTACCTTGAGTAGTGTTGATTTTACTACGAATGAGTATTTATATATATCCATTCGTCTATTTGGCATCAATCGTCCACTTGATATTTAATGTTAAAAAAAATGTTGGCCACAATTAATTAGTAGGTTTATTCAATTATGTTATAAATCTTTGTATATTATATAATTTATAAATAAATGATATATTGTACACCAGCATTTATTGCTTTTATCAAAAATACCTTTATCACCATATTTTAATTAAAACAACAAGATACTTCATGACAGTTTCTTTATTGATTTTCCTTCACAAAAATAAATAGGCTCTTCAGAAGATTGCGTAGTTTCAGTTTAGAGGTAACAATAATTTAAATTCATATAAATAACGGAAGAATTGTCGAAAGTGAGTGAATTTTAGCAACATAATCTGAGTAAAATTTTAATGAGTAAATTAATTTTATTAAAATACATTTTAATATTTAATGTGATTTTGTTACAATCTTAAATGATTTCTTTTTAATTTAGAAATAATACAGTGATTTTTTGAAAGAGTAAGAAGAGAAATACCCTTTCCAGTAGACAATTAATTCAAAAAATCTTTGACACCAATGATGTAAATAATATGAACAATTTTAACAGGCTAACACAATGATAAATATGGTTTCATTAAAAATATTTCTTTAAAAATACAATACATTTATGAGAAGGAAAAACAATGAAGTGCATAGTCTTATTTTAATTATTATTTCTACCAGTTTAGATCTGACACTGATACCTCGAATGATAAATGGAAACGTTGCGAACCCTATGATAAGAAATACATAATGATGAAGATATACGTATATTTCACCCTAATAAACAAAACATACTAAGTCGCTTTTTATGTTAAAGTCGTCAGAGAATTAAAAATAAAACAATTTCTAATTGACGAAAAACAATGAGGTTACTGTGAATTTAAATCTTTTCAATATTTACTTCTGTCGTTAAAAATGAATGTCACAATCCAAATCGAATTTTAAATCATGAAGATGTTATTTCATATTTTCTCAGACGTAACACGCAGAATGGTATCTGTAGACACGGATAACGTTGGAGCTTTTCGGTGACAATTTCCTGCCCACAGAAGTCGCGTCGGCACTACGTTTTCTATCCCTGTATATACGATGAATTTACCTCTGGGCGGGCTCTCGGGTCTCCGGCCGCGGTCGGTGGCGGCGGGCCCGGGCTACGAGCGGCGGGCGGCGGCGGCGGCGGCCGCTCAGTACTGGCTGCAGCGCGCGCGGAACCCGCCTTGGAACGTGGAGTCCTGCGACAGCAGCCCGTCCGGCTGCGACGGGCAGTCGGGCGCCAGCGACTCCTGGCTGAAGTCCGGCTGCGAGGCCGACTGCGAGAGCGACAGCGGCGCTTGCTGCGAGAGCGGCTCCTGCGAGAGCCGCGCGGCGCGGCGCCTGGCGCGCGGCGCGGCGTGCGCGGGCGGCGCGGCGGCCGGCGGGCGCTGCGCGGCGAACGCGGCGGCGGGCACGGCGCCGGCCAGCAGCGCCCGCGCCGGGCCCACGTAGGCCAGCGGGTCCCGCGGCGGCCGCGCGCGGTCGTACACTGAGCCCGGCACCAGCGCCTCGCGCGCGTCGAACATCGACGTCGACATGAAGTGCGACCCCGGGTTCTGCGCGTTCACCAGCTTCTTCGGCTTCGCGAACTGGATCGCCGACTCCTTCAAGTTGGACAGCGGGCCCTCCGTCAGCACGCGCCGCTCCTTGTAGAACGCGAGCAGATGGTTCCACAGCGGCTGCTTGCTGAGCACCTTGGGGTTGCCGACGACGATGAGCCCGTATTTCGCGCGCGTCAGGGCGACGTTTAAGCGACGAGGATCGCTCAGGAATCCTATTCCTTGGTGTTCGTTGGATCGCACGCACGACATGATGATGATGTCCTTCTCTCTCCCCTGGAAGGCGTCGACGCTGGCCACTTCGATCTCTTGATACAGTTTGGCGTGTAGACTTCCCTGATATTGCATATGTTGGACGAGATAGGAGCGTTGTCCTTCATAAGGCGTGATGATTCCTATCTGTTCGGGCCTAACTCCAGCTTTCAAAAAACGAGTCGTCAGCTTTTCAACATTGGCAGCCTCTGTTCTGTTCAAATAGGATGTTCCCGAACCAGCGATTTCTTCCTGACCCTGCGTCACATAGAAGAACATCGGGCGATCGGGTCGCGGCCATGGGAAGTCGATTTTAAGTAGGCGTCTCTCTTCTGCACTGACTCCATTTTGAAGCGAGCCCTCGTAAAAGAAATCGGATGGGAAACGAGACAGTTCCGGATGCATACGATATTGGACTTCGAGGCGGAATGGACGGATGCCAAGAACTACCAAGCGTTCGAAAAGACTTTGACTGAGTCCAGCTTTGGCCGCTTTTTTGCACATAACGACTGGACCCAACTGGCAATGATCACCGACGAGAATCAGTTGCCTCGCCCCCAACACAACAGGCACCATGCATTCTGGTTCAGTAGACTGCATGCCCTCATCAATGAGTATGGATTGGAATCTCATTCGAGCCACTCTAGGGTCTCCAGCGCCCACGCAAGTAGTGCACACAACGTCAGCGGCATCCAATAGTCTTCTTTCTGCAGCTCTTCGCAAAGCGCGGTATCTCCTTTCGTCAGCGGCCGATAACTCGCCTGCCTCTTCTTTTAATCTGGTCAATTTCCTTAGTTCACTATCTGCTGAGCCGAGCACGCGAGCTTGTTCATGTAAGGCTAAGAACGAGACAGAAGACTCCATTGCCTCACGGGATTTTGCGCACAGACGAACGACTTTCAGGCCAGTCCTGTGTATCTTCTCCGTGAGTTGGTCCACGGCTGTGTTAGATGGGGCACAGACGAGGACGGGTCCGCCATTTTGTCTCACGAGCTGGTACACGATGGTGGCGGAGGTGACAGTCTTGCCAGTCCCGGGCGGACCTTGGATCAATGACAATGGACGTTGGAGTGCGTGTTTCACTGCATATACCTGTAATTTAATGATGAATATATAATTAATTCATTCATAATGAATCCCACTCAAATTAATGTTATTACTTGTAACATACTATGGGTTTTAAGCAAGTTTGTTTTTTGTTTCGCTTCATGCTTTATCTGCTCAACTAATGCTATTATTCTTATTTCGCATAAACATATACATGCTGAGATAACATTTTCTAGATGACAGTATCTTTTCATTCTGGACAGATTATATGTTTGAGGCTTCTCAGGAAGAATATAACCAGGGACATATTCAGATGAGAGAGATTACAAAACTTTTGTACTTTGTAACAAAAGCACACATTACATGTATAAATTAGGTACAGTTGACACACTGTAGGGCAATTGAACATGATTATCCCACCATACCTGTGATCGATTGAGGTCAGGCAGGTTCGGTGCGCTGAAGTGTTTGGGCAAATGCACTCTGAACAGTACTTCTTCGACCTCGTGTCCCAGAAGCCGGCGGTAGATGTACCCCGACACTGACGAGTCGTCAACAGCGAACTTGCGTAGGGCTAGTTGCATCCTGTAGAGTATATGATTTGTTTTTTTTTTTGTATCATATTTGAAGTTTTAAAAGTTCTAAGCAGACATAGAGACAGATATACAGCAGGTAGCTACTTTGTTTTATACTATGTAATGAAGTGGGAAAATTCTTATGCATGTTAATGATAATATTATTAAAAAAAGATGTAAAGTATAATATATTTTTGCAATAAATGATCTACAAGATCATTAATTATTTTTCTTGATTAATAAAAGATTATTTTTTTTTTTATATTCTGGAAGTAATTGCTTACTGTAAAGCAATTTCTTCCTGATTTTTTGAAATAATAAGTTACCTTTGGCATTATAATAAAATAAAATATAAGATAAACTTGAAATAAAGTGAATATTACTGTGGGAAAGGTTCGTTTTCAAACAAAATTTTGACTTTTGTGAGAATAGGCAGTACCTGTCGAAGCTGGTGCTCTTCCAGATGAAGTCGACGTTGAAGTTGGCGGTGCAGTCGAGCGGCGCGCCCACGCCGCTCTTGAGCTCGAGCCCGACGTCGTCGCCGTAGTTGTCCGGCACCTTGATCACGTGGCCCACGCCCGCCCACGCCTTGTGCAGCTCCCCGGAGTATCTGCCATGTTACAAACAACAAACGTGTTACATTTCATGTAGCTTATTGTACAGGATGTTATATTTAAGCTGTGTGTGGTGGAGCGATTAACTTAGATGATCGATGTGGATTTTTTTTTTAAATTACGATGTTTACACCCAAAATATTTGTGTGCTTCCAATTTTCATTTATTTATGTTTAAATTATTATTATTTACAGTTAAACTTAACCTAGGTAGGTTAAGATTTTCACAGACAAGTGTTACATCAACGCATCTATTAGACAGGCATAAAATATTTTCTTTATAGTATGTGTGTCAAAACTCTTTTTCTCAAGTATGCTAAAGTTGAAATTCAATTATCTCGTCAAACACTTGAGTCCAACTAAGGTATCAGCATAAACCTACACTAAAAGCTACTATAAACTGTTTGTCTATTTATTTAATAAATAATATATTTGCCGTTGACCTAGAATCATGGCATTTTACAATAAGAGTTTATAAAGAAAAAACCTAAAACATCAATTATCTAAATGCATAACATGGATTTGGTCCTACGATGAGGCCAACAAAAACTACTTTAAAATTCAATTTTACAAATTGATTACTTCAAAAAGAGATTTACCTTAATCTTAATTCATCTCCATGCATAAGTTTCATATCACTGTCGGTCTTGGCGAGAGTGAAGTATGCAATGGTTTTCTTGTTGAGCCCAACATCCCAGCGGACCTCGATGCCCTCTTGCGTCTGGGACTCCTTTAGACGTTTATCGTAATCTGCCTCCAATTTCACAAGTGGTCCAAAGATGTTTTGATATTGGTATCCATCCTCGTATCTGGAATGTTAAAGTAACCATACTTCAATTAATTTGTATTGCAAATGACAGGAATAAAAATTAAGAGTATGTAGAAATTATTTTTATTTCAGTAACTGTATTTGGACATTTCGTAAAAATATACAGGGATTCACTTTCACACTATTGTACATTACATCTAAGCTCAAGAAAAGTATAGTAAGAGATAACAATAATATTTGAAAAATTAAATATTCATTTAAATCTGGATAGGGAAAGCAGTAAAATGATTAATTACCTCAACAAAACCTGCTGAGGCTCTTCATCGACCCCTGGCTTCTCAAGGTCCTGGAAGGTGGCATCAACGTTATCGCGCCACAACTCCTCCAGACGCCCAATTTGTTGCGGCGTCACCTGCAATCAATTTATGCTGCTGATTTTAAAAAAATATTTTTTTTCTCATATTCATTTATTAATTTAAATTCATAAACAAACCACCTTTTAAGCAAAAATATGCCTGTGCCATCTGTTTTTACCTTACCGGATTACTGTGCAGTACCTACTTTTGCTGCACTGTAATACATACATATGTTAAAATTCCATACAATTTTGCTGTGGACCTGCAGCATATGTTTTTGGTATGCAAAAGTATCTAATTTATAAAATTTAAATTCAATCAATATGTACCTGACGAGCTCTCATTTGCTCAGCTTCTGATGGAACCTTGACCAACCAGGATAGAAAAGCCCGATCAGCTGAAAATAAGAGTAAACATTATTTTCTAAAGGTTTTTAATGTTTTATACACAAATTGTAGGATTAATCATATGAAGATATGTGGCAGATAATTTAAGGTGACTTAAAGGGTAAAACAAGAATGGAAAACTTTATTAATTTATTGCATGACTTCCAATATATTAGATCATATTTCATATATTAGATCATCATCACTTGCTGTTGCCTACGGCTCTGCAAGCATAAAAAAATATCTATGACACTATATGATACCATCTCCACATGAAAAATCACCACAATCCAATGCTCAGCTGTTTTGATATGACAGAAGGACAAAAAATCAAGCTTTTACATTAAAACATTTGTATGGAAATATGAATTCCCAATTCTAATTGTTACATTCATTGAAAATTTTCAAATTAATGTCAATTTGAATGAACTTACAAATCAAAGGTTTCCATTGTTCTTGATCCCAGTTCATATCTTTTAAAGAACTTTGAGCAGCACAGGGTTGGCTGAAATAATGAAAATTAACAAATTATTTATTTTAAAAAGACATTCCCTTATTTACTGTACTCTTTCAAAATTAACCTATATAATAGAAAATTTGCAGACTGTGGGGGAACAGACTCTCCTTCAGAAAATTAAAACTTGTATTTGCCAATACACTACTGCACTGGGGTGACTTAACAATATGCATCCATATATTGGACAGCATATCAGATGAAAGGGAGTGGGTGGTGTTGCCTCATTTCTCACATCTCTCTTCATGGAAAGTTTATTACTAACACTGATTAGTATTTGTATTAACTTACCGGCACAATAGCACAACAACAGAGTCAGCTTTAGCAGGGATGAAACCAAGGACAAAAACATTTCGAGCACCACATGAATAACATTCAAGCAAAGTCTCTCCAAGAGGCCCATCACGGTGCAGAGCAGCTTCCTTGTGCTTTGCTCGGACTAAATGATTGATTATGTGGGATCCAGAGGTGTTGCCACGGCCATTACAGAACCTTAAATTACAACATGAAAAATTGATAAATCATAAATGTAACGCAATTGTAAAAACCAAGATAAGAACAACTTTGAACAAGAAAGAACTAAATATTTTAGTATCTAATATCTCTTTCCTGTCTTGACGACTTGTCTTCTTATAAGTATAGATTAGGTAAATACAAGATAAATTTTAGATTCTCAATTAAGTAAGATTTAAAAATGTCTACCTATTATATCTTTTTAAATGAATTCATCTATCTTTACTTCTTGGTAACTAATTAATAATAAAATATGGGACGATAATATATTTAGTTGAAACCTGTAAATAAAATGTGTGACTCATGACCATTCACTTAACAGTTTTCTTAATTTCTTTTGTGTCCCAACAAGTTTAGCTTTCAATTATTTAATAAAACTCACCATTTATTACATATATTGCACATGACGACCGTGGCGGGGTCATGAATTCCGCAGTACTTGCAAGCATGGTCAGGGAGCTCTTTGCTGCTATAGAGAGCTTCATCTTCTTCCTCAAATTGCAACTCTGCTATTGCATTTGTAACGCTGGATACTTTAGAAGTCAATTCAGAACGGCCCAAACCATTGACCTGGATGATAATAACACAATATGAATAACAATATACACAGGGACGAAAAGGTTATAACAACAAACTGACAAATTGGAACTTCGTAACTCACCTGATTGGAAGATGTCAAGCCATGATCATGCTGCGATGTTTGGGTTTGGCTTTGAGAAGGTAGAGTAAAGTCAGTGAACTCAAACTCTGAGCCTTGGGTATCAGCTCCGATAAGATCAGCTTCCTCGGTATCTAGAAACGTGAGCGTTTGAGAGCTTGGACCGTACGCGTCGACACTCATACTCGCGTAATGTAATTATTTTTCATAAAACAAAGAAAATATGTCAAAAACAATAAATGTTGGCCTAATAAAGGAAATTCCCATATCAGCCACGCAATAATTTATCAAACGACTAGCGAAGAATGATTGAAAATCGCCATGTTAGCACATGGTTTGTTTCCGTTTACATTTTAGTTTCCTATTGGTAGAATTTACACCCTGCTAGTTAATAAACCAATCAACGTTAAGGAAATAATGATGCAATAAACTATTTTCCAATGGGAGCTTATGAAGAGAGAAAACATATACCATAAACAAAGCATACTTTATTCTTAAAATATTTAACGCAAAGGAATATTGTTTTTTCTACAAATGGCAACTTACATCCTCCTATTTTAATGCTGAGGTATACCAATTATATGACATTTTTGTAATGAAAACTTTTGTATTTCTTCCTTGAGATTTTATTATTCAATCAGGTATAAAAAAGTTCAATAATGACTTATCGTTTTTTCTGAGTACTGTGAAGCATATGGTCGCCTTTTAATCTGAAATTCAAATTCAAATTCAAAATTCAAATTCAAATCATTTATTCAGAAATTAGACCTTCACAGGCACTTTTTCTCGTCAATCTTTATATTTATAGTTATTTCTCACAAGCTACAAACTACTGGCATTTCGGAACGACCACTGCTGTGCTGAGAAGAAATGCCGAAAGAAACTCATTTGAACAGTGTTGGTCCCTATCATGCCAGATCGGCTTACCATTATTGTTTCTTACAATGTTTTTTTTTTTCTTTCTAATAATATATAAAAGTACATAATGTACATAGTCAAAAGTCTGAAGTGGAAGTATAACCGGAAGTGCCCGCAATATACCGGAAACGTTTCCGGTTAAGCGGCAATTTTTAAAACTTTTTGTAAAAGAGATCGTGAATGGTACCTAGCTAGATTGTAAACCATGGTACAAAATTTACGTAGTTATTGTATTGTATTCACTTTGGTTCGAAAATATATGGTATTTTTAGACTAATATCATGTACTTACTATAATTATTATTATACATTTCAAATGAAGGAAAGTAAAAAAAGACTTCTATAAAAATATCTATTGATAAATAAAACCAAGAGTTCCAATGTAGGTGCAACTTATGAAACAAATTGTATTGTCTATTTAAAATTTCAATTATTGAAACCCGTCTCGTGTCGTGCTAAAATACCTATTTCTTTTTAATTCGCATTGGCTGGTTAGAAACTCCTAAGATCACAACACTTCTATTTTATTGGTATTATGATGATGTATCAAATAAAATTCGATAGATGGCTATAGTGGTATCCGTATCCGTTGAGTTCAGCAACAGTGTTGGACTTGATTTTCGAAACTACTGAGCCTAAAATTTTGAAAAAAAAAAATACAAAATATAGTTTATTGCTTGTAGATTATAGGAAAACCTATGAGAATTATATAGATTGTACATAACCCTTTTAGCGAGTTTAATTCGCACTTTCCGTTTTTCTCAATAATAATATTTCTTTGAGGCCGACGAGGTACTACGAGTCGCACGCAGGATTTGGCATTTCTCACGACGTTAGAGACGAGAAATGAAGAATTAATTTCTGAAACCGTCTTTAAGTAAGGTGATAAGTGACACACCACAGTTGTGTGTACAACAAATTTGTGTTGTGTGTAACAACAAATTGCAGAACCACGTTGCGGGATATTCGTAGTATTGGCACAGTGAACTATTAGTTTTAAAATCCGCAATCTATACATTAGACGTTGGTTAGGTAATAAAATTCGTAACATCTTCCGCTTATAAGCAATCGCGGCTACGGGGGCAGGCAGTTTTCGATGGCTGGGTTATTTTAGCAGGAACCCGCAGTGTCGGTCATCAATACATAAAAAGTAGGTCGCAGCCAAGGCAGGACAGCCACGGATTGGACGATCCGCCAAATTTTATTGCATTTCCAGTTTCTAGGAAAGTTTGCGGTTGACCGGCAGACACCGCGGACCACTAGGATGTTTTATCACCCGTGTTCCATGTGAGCTGTAAGGCAAATAAAATTGCATTTTCGTGAACACACAGCGGTGTCATTTCATCTATATATTAGGTACCTATGGTGGTGTCAGAAGATTAATTTAATTTTATGATAGGTATTACAGATTTACTTATTACGCAGATTGCCCTATAATATAGTAAAGTGCGACATTTTTCACACTGAAGTCGACAAATATGTAACACGTCGAATAATATTGTAATGCCGTCAAGTTATGAGCAAAGTGTGTTGAAACATAAATTTCCTACTAAAAATACTCTGAAGGTCTGCTAGACAACCGACATAGACCTTTTGATTGATTAGATAACATATTTAAAGTGAACTTTAACTCCGTTTTCTAGCGAGAACAGCAAACACCGATGCAAATAGATACAGTGCATTTCTTCTAATTCAGAAAGCCGCAGTTGGCCGCCCGCCAAAGTGACCATCAAAGAGAGCCGGTTTATTTGCAGTTTTTTCAAAATAAAGTACCAACATCAAACTTTATTGAATTTCGTGGTCGAACATGCAGTAATTTTACAGAGTGGATTTTTTGTTGGTTTTATTTATTTCATATCTAACCGTGAACCTTCCATTTTTCATTGAGACGAAATCCCAGATTTTTCCACAATCCTACTAATCCTATCCTACTAATGTTTTAAACGATGTATGTGTGCGTGCGTATGTTTGTTACATTTTCACGTAAAATCTACTGAACAGATTATATAACCTGGTACTTTTTATCCCATAGTTCCCATGGGAGCGTAGCCCCGGGGCGCAGCTAGTATTATAAAAATGCAAAATTTTGTGAGGATGTATGTGCGTATGTCAGAAGGAGTTAGTAGGAAAGCGCAGACTGAGGTCCAACTCCATCACAACAGGGGGAGAGAGAGAGAGAGAAATACAACTCATAAAATATTGAGTACCTAATTGATTAATTTCTCCAGACTAATAACGTAAAGCCGGCGCCTGTATTGTCATAAAAAGGACGTCCATCATATTGTTAACTAACGTTATGGATCGTTGAAGCTTTTAATGCCTGCAATAATATTTATAGCAAGGATTTGCGGACGCGTTTCTTGGGCTGGATAGAAATGAATTGTATATCAAGGGTTCCGTGATACTGGTGACGACCTTGACTGGTTCCTACCTATAGTTGGTAATGCTAAAGCGAATAGGGGAGACACGGTTTTAGAAAGATTTAAAAATGTTATAAATAGGATAAACTACATATTTATTTAGAGTCGGACGTTTAATATTCCTCCTATGATATATTTTTAGATCTCTGTTCCCTTCATAGTCGTATTCCTCATGGCTGAGGGTCGTGGTCATTACGTGGAATAAAACAAACAACGACTTTCTTGGCATTATTAATGGAGTGGTTTGCCATTGCCTTCTCCATTTCACACACAGGTTAATAATAATAAACCAGTGTGCAGGTTTCCTCACTATGTTTTCCTTCACCGGAAGCAAGTGGTGGTCTATGTGACATAGTTGGATTCGAATTTGGGACCTTACGATCCACAGGCGGGCGTCTTAAACATTATACACCACCACCGCTATTTTAGTTAGCTACTGACTTTTTCTTTGGATATTGGCGGCGAGTGTAGATAGAAACGTTACCAAAAGAAGTATAATAACTGTAAGTAAGAAGTATAATAAGTATAATCCACGAATTTATTGTCTCACAAGGGTTTTCAACATAACGAATGAACCTTATTTTAGGGTTGTTTTATTATCGAACGTCATCAAAACAAGTGCATTGAAAATAAAGTAAAAATTAAGTTTAAAACTTCATCGACGTTTTAAATCGAGTACATTTTATGGGCCAGTAAATCAAAATCAATTCATATTTTTTATTACCCTTCGTAAGTACCTACTTATATGGTCGTTTATATTCTCTTTTTCATACCAGAAATAAGTACCTAGTATACCTCGGGAAACTCGATTTCTGACACTAATTTCTTCGTCCCATTGTATTTTTTTATCTTAGATTTTTTATGTTTCCATGTTAAACTTAGTGGTGGATTAGCGACTGATAGATTTACAATATAAATTCTCGATTTCTGTGCATACCATTATGTTCAGCGTATTCAATAAATCGGGACCACAAATTAACATGTGACATGTGGATATTTCCAATTAAGGGATTGCATCTTGCAGACACTTTGTATGCGGTCGCTCCAATATGGCCGGTGTCAGATTTCGCTGCGTGGCGACTGCAGCCGACTGAAAATTTAAGATAATTGATGCAAACAGCTTGATTGATGAGAACGATGCCCTTAAATTATTTGCGTCTATCTGTTCCTCGCATATGCGTAATATATGTTCGCTTGCTTGCTGCGAGTAACTTCCGCTAAATTGTATGATGTCGTTTAGTCAATAAAAGTCGATATAATTATATGGCCGCTATGATTTTATTAAGTACTTAGGTCGTAAATTATACGTGCGCGTACGGCGCGTCTAGCACGAGACAATTGTGGACAATTGGTGCGAATCGGCGCCGTTCGTGATGTCACCAACTATACAATCTCTGACTCAGCAACGACAACTTAAGAGAGCCTATTGTTCATTACGTCTTTATCTAAAATTTTTCGTCGATATAATAACAGAGCCGGCAATGGGCATGGAGTAATTATAAAATTTGCGGGATTAAGCTCCATTTGAGGGTTTCTATGTAATTGTAATTGACATATCCTATTATACCAAGGGTATCATATCATATCCCGCTTATATTTAATACAATGGAGAGGTTAATAAGCAAATGTAACTAACTAACTAGTCCTGGGAACTAGTCATTTTGCATTTTTCTTAATACGTTCTTTCTCGGACGCATCTACCTAGAGATATTTATTGGATCTGAGGGCAGCAATTATTTGAATAACTTGTTTTGAGCAATTATTTGAACCTTGCTGGGCCGATATGAGAATAGGGCTTTTTAAGTCCCGGTGTAATGACTGTTTTTTTTTTTACTTAAATTTTTTGGGGTGGTTACGTACGGTGGTTACGTAATGTAAACTTATATATATATATATATAAAGAATGAAAAAAGAATCGTTGATGTATTCGCTTGCTTAGATCAACATGTAGCGAAGCAAGGGCACGGGCCGGGATCTATTCGTATGCAAATCTGAGGGAAATCGCCGAACAGTTGTATTATGTGTGGGCAATAAAACATAAATGACATCATGACGATAGCGACCCGTATTCTGCATGCATACAATCGTAAATCTATTCCGCTGGACGGATTTGTATCGTAAAATTAGATACTAGAAATCGTTACTGGATTGAGGAGAGTTCGCGCGTCCGCACTAATCGTAAACCTAAATAAATTTGAAAATTGCGAAATCTTTTTTGAATTATTTTGTGACAAGTTTACAAATTAATTATCACATAGGTATACAATACAATAATAATTTATTGCACAAATTAATTACATAGTATACATAAGTATAAAATGTATTATCAGACATAGCATGACATCACGATTTAGATACACTAAGACAATCTTTTGGGAAATTGCTAGCAATTTCTCACTAGACGAGCTCTATAATATCATAGTTCTATGAGACTGCGTACCTACTGCGTTTATGTCTACAGATTGATACAAATTTTTATACCTACCACTATCGGGAAATTCTGTATTACTCTGTATTTTCGCTCCACGCAAAACATCAGTGGACCTCACTGTTATTTTGCATGGAAATTATGCGTAATTGGACCCTCTTTATTCCTGCCTATCGTCAGTTTGACCGGTGTATCGTTTTACCAAAGGACAAGTTATCAAAGGTATGATAATGGTACTAAAATATCTTTTTTACAGTGGACACCGAAGATCGACCAGCCAACACGTACCAATATAATTAGTTACGAGAGTATCATCCGTAAGCAGCCACTGCCGGCGCCAGGCCTAATCAGGATTCACCACCAGCTCTGTCGGAAGGATACTTCTAGAAGGTTACAGTTCCCATTTGTCATCACTATTTTTTGTTTGAATGTAATATACGTTTTTTGATGCTAGTGTTAAATTGTCATTTGCGGCCATGGATCTAAAAAGAAATGCGCACTTACAGCTTACATCCCAAAATAATGAAATTAAAAAAAAAAAATTATTAAGCATTAACTGAAGGACCAAGGATATAGTTACCTGCCATGGAGTAATTTAGGTACATTCTAAGAGGTACTGGATTGTTTGCTTGACTGTACGTACAACACAATAATATTATAAAGAGAAAAGATTTTATATTTTTGTTTGTAATGAATAAACTCAAAAACTGCATGCATACCATCACTACTGCATGCATAGATTCAGTAGTTTTAGATTTTGATAAAATTTGTGACAGAAATAGACGAAACCTTCAGGAGTAACATAGGGTACTTCTTTATTGTGATTTTACCCGGGCAAAGCCGAGGCGGGCCGCTAGTCGTTAATAAAGTGCTACCTAATTGTAATGATTTCTTTCGCCCTTGATACTAAATGTTTTGTCACCTACTGACTGAATATGGCCATGCGTCACTTAGATCATCTTCGTATAAAACAAATTGATTTTATGGCCTAACGTCTGAATTGATTTAGTGCTCATGGTCTAGTACAACTACGAATTGGACAATTACTAAATAAGATATAATTGCCTCTCGACCTCGTTGTTGTAAAATTGATTTATTGGTGGCGCTTGTATTTTTTATGGAGTTTGTTTAGGAGAAAGTTCGCACAGACAGATATGATACCAGATTGGTTAAATTTTGTGAGAATTTAGAGAATATTCTATTCTGAAAATAAGTAACTAAGGTATATGATGCAGACTGGTTAACAAAAACTCGAACTATACTTAATTCATTGAAATCTTGACTAGTTAGGAATAAATAATTAATATTTCATGAGATGCATTAGGTAAGTATACATAAAATAAATAACTATTCTACTTATTTGTACTTAATAAACCACTTGATATATAAACAGTTTTAATTATTATACCTTTATTACTATAATAACGATTTAATATTAGCTGCGCAGACGCAGTTTTTTGAAATCAACTTGAGATTGAAAATAGTCGTTTAATATGAGTTTTTGATTAAGCATTTAATTATCTGAACATGATTCGCACTAACAAGAATGAACATAAAATCTGTCACACAAACATATAATAATAACATTTAGGAGTTTATTCTCAATAAATAACTTTATTAACCGACATAATACAGCGTGTATACGTTTAGTTAAAATTCCTCAGTCTAAATGTTGTGTAAGTTACAGTGACTAACGTTAACGAGTCGAATGGTATCTAGAATCTAGAACTCAGACTAGACCGGGTATTATTTACCTAGACTAAATTAAGAACAATTTACGAGATGGTTGTTTTATGTTTGCAGACAATTTAGTTCACGGCTCACTGGCAACTGTGGGCTCGTGGTTACTTCTGTTACCATTAGCACGTGATGAATACTGTGTGGTTTGTATTTGAGGATCGACATGACAGAGTGAAAAGCTTAGAATCTTCATGAGGTAACTTAAAGCTAACGGAGTACTTAGGGCACAGAATACTTATTAACCTAGAGTACTTGAGTATTATATATAATCTGTGTACAGAGCGACGACGATCAAACAGAAATACTATAGCATCGTCAACTCATTTTTATTTTTTATTTTATTTTATTCGGAGATATACAGTCTTAAATAACAAGAACAAGAAACTAAATAGAAACTATTGACCAATTACGTATTCTCATACCGAGTACTTACTAGATGAACTGATGGGATTTGTAATAATAAGATTACAGGAAGCTTCCATTCCGTGTAGTCTTCTTAATAAAACGATTCCCAACAATGTTTCGTTCCATATGTTCTTTTTTTGATCTGCAAAATAAAAAAAAGCGCACGACATTAATAATACAGAAAAATAAAAGAGAAAACAAAGCATCCATCTTACAAAACAAAGACGACTTTAGAACTAAGAGCTAATAAATGCATGCGTCAAATCAGATAGGCAACTCACATTTTTAACCCACGGGCTTCGAAACTATGAGCATTGTTTCAATCTCAATCACGATATCATTATTAAAACACGGAGTAAGTATGATGTTTATAGCGTATTGTCTGAGTACAGATCACTAATAATTAGGTACCTATATTTTTTTTTCAAGCGCGCGCGTGATGAAGAAAAAAATGACACCTCGCCACGTGCTAGTTAGATTATATGTTTTTTGCCTGCTGTATTAATTCAATAAATGTAAGACCGATATATTTTTTTTAGCATAAATGTTATATAATATCCTGTTTATCCTTACAAACTATATCCATTTCGGACGTGACCTCGGTTGCCCTAACTGGATAGTGAGTACTAACTCCTATACAGGTTATGACATTTGAATCCATATTAATCCACATGACGTCATAGTATTTAATTTAATTATCACGCTGTACATTTAGACCCGTATAAAGTAGAGGTAATGCCCTCAAGTACAGATTCGTACAGTATTTATCATTTATCAGATAAGTACGTCATTAGTACACACGTAATATTTGATGCAATTTTATTAATAAAAGTGCAGTTACATAGCCATTAAATGACAATGACGTAGAAGGTACATACCTGTATTGAATGTGTATTGATAATAATATAACGATTGATTTATAGACAGTTTAGTAGAAATTATTAGATTATTTTAATAGTCATTAATTGCGGAATGGTAAATTACATCCGTCTCCTAGAGGCTCACTGGGGAGGCGTGGTTTCTGACAATTTATAGATCATCAAACTTTAATAAGTACTCGTATAGTTCTTGTTATTGTAACTAAAAACGTATAGGATTCTTATGGCATATTTTGCCAAAAGTTACAGCCCTTCATGTAGATGCCAACAGGACATATGAATATAGATTAACAAAAAAAAAATATTCTCACGATTACCCTGCGTGGAGGCATTGGAAATTGGACTGTAAGAATAGGAACCAAGTAGGTCGGTCGGCTATGGTGATACTACTATATACCTACAACTAATTCTAGGCGTGTGCTGAATACTAATTAATGCAATTAAGTAAGTAGTTGTTTTAGTTAACAAAGTCGTGTCGCTGATAAAGTCAAACAAATCACGAAACGCGTCAACGAATAACATGCCTCCATTGATGAAAATATACGCTATTGACCCAGAGTCCTAGGTGAGCGACATGACAGACATGGCAGCGCGACCAGGCGCAAATACTAAATATGTTTGAATGAATGTATTTATTTTGGTTCAAGCAGTATATTCAAGTTAGCCAGCAGCGCGATTATATATAATTTAAATGCATGCGTGCAAGCATAAGTATGCACATGCACACGTGCTTTGCATAGAGCATTTGGTTAGTGCAGCTGATAATTATCAAAAAATATTAAAAACATTAATGTACTGTACGTACAATTAGCAACGCATCGTGCAGCGTTCCGTCGCTCACATAGGACGCCGGGTGAGAAATCAATTAGCTTTTACGTTGTTTGATGCTTATCGTTGGCAGACAAGTGTTGGCTCATGAATGGTGTTAGTGGCCTCAGGGTCGCCGGAAGTTTGACCTATCAAGTATCAATAGACCGCTCGGCTGAACATCACCATTGATGTAAGTACCAACAATATCGACATAGTATTTTTTGTTTTGCCAGGAATGTAAATAAACATGAGTACTATACAGGCTGAGCTTTTTCTAGTCATTTCGAATTTAATCGCACTTTATACTTTTTGTCTATTTTTTTTCCTACAATACTCTATTTTTCATGGAAAAGTTTCATTTGATTGTATCATCTTACATCATTGTCATCTCAAACATCTTAGTCCAGGTGTGGACTTGCTCGGCTCGTGATTACAGTACCGTATTTTCCACATAAACCACTCCACTCAACTTTCATGTGTCTTATCCAACCAAGTCCTTTTTTTTATACAACAAAAATAACTTCGTGTGATAAGTTTGCGGCAGCCTTAAAGTTACTCTTCAATATCTGTACTTTTTTGTTTTTATTATGGGCAATTAAATTATTTTGAACAAACAAAGGTCAGACATACGGCTCATCTGGCACCATGGCAACACCAAGGGTGTCATGATGATTCTCGATGATGTATGCTCACGCGCGCGTTGCTAATTATTCATATATTTTTCACGCCCATTTTGAAGAACTGGACCGTAGTATCTAGACAAAACCATGACAGGGAGCTCACTCCACAACTACAGTGTACATAAGAAGAAGAGAGTATACATTATAGTAACAAACAGAGATTACTTTGTATCGCCAGTTCGCCACCAGAACACCAGCCGCCACGATAGTCTGCCAGCCGTGCCCAGTGGAGTATGTCTTGTTATGGGCGAGTCGTTGTCCCAACCCACGCCCACCATTACACGCTCCATTACTCCCAAATTACATCTCGAGTCCTACGCTGAGGAGACAAATCAAAAAGTATCATTACTATATCCTAAATATTATTTATACGCGAAACTACGAATTTCATTATATAATATTTAAGGATTATTCGAGTTATTTAATTTAAGTATAATTTTATAACCTGGTTATAAAATGTATATCAAATGAAGTATAAATAAAAAAAATATCCAGTAGAAATTAAAATAGAGAGGAAAAATAAAAGTCAAAATATTTTCGAAACAGTCTTGTTCTAAACTTCACAATGAATCCGCTATCTATAAAAGCGATCTAACGTTCCTAGTGAGCCCTAGCGATTACACTAAAAAACTTTGTGCACGGAATACCAAGTGATCTTATACAGGGACCACACACGTCGTGATAAATATTTAGGCAAGAGGGGATCTGAGAGGACTAACTGTTTATTTACTAATAAATTATTAAAATTAATTATATTATGTATTGTTAGTAAAATTGGTTTAATTAGATAAATTTTAAAACATACTTTTATTTGATTTTACTATTCTGACTGACCGGAATAATTTAGTAGCTACACGATGTAGCTTATAGTAATAATTTAGTAGCTACATCGTGTAGCTACTAAATTATTCCGGTCAGTCAGAATGCTTTTTAAATTGTATTTCTTTTTATTTCTTCCTCCGCTCCGCATTAATATGTAAAAATAAAACGTACAATTTTGATGATTCGACTGTGATTTTACAACTGGCCGCCTTCGTGACGTAAATCCTCATTGGGAAGCTATTGATACCTATTAGGTGCCAAGGACATACGAGAATATATAGAGTGATTTTATTGTAGGCCAATTAATATAATGATCGTTATAACAGGATACCAACAATTTTCTAATTATATTATATTATAAAGGTAACTACAAAAATTGAATAGTATTTTTAAATTACGTATATAAAATTTTTACAACACAGCATTGGCCCCTCGTCTGTGTAGGCTTTTAGCAATTGGTTGATGAATACAGATGTGTCACAGAATGAATTGAATTGCACTACATTAACATATTCATTCACGATGCCTCGGCGCATTCGCCATTCATATGAGGGCCTTCATTGTACCACTGAAACCTTCTGAAACCATTGCACGTACTTTTATGCGAATAAGTTTGCACAACCAATCTAAAGCAGGGCATCCATGTAGGTTTATATAAGATATTTATCACTAACATAAAAGGACACGAATCTAGATATTCAGGACCTAGTTAAACATAATAAAGTGAAAGGCTCTAAATATTTTGCTGATTATAACTTCGCATCAATTGTTTTAAATGTCAATCAGATGAATTAACTAGTACAATGGATGATTGACGTATCGACAAACTGTATCTAAGTACACGACTGTGGTTTTCCAAGTGGGTGTCATCTCCTACGCATGGTCGTGTAAAAAGAAAGATGGACAGAATGTCATTAATAACGAACACAACTAAATGTTATTTGACTTAATTGAATTAGTGTTGTAAGGCTTTGTGGGCAGGGCCGGGCTAAAGTCTGAAATAAATGATTTTGATTCTGACAAGAGAAATTCTAATTAACCTATCAATTCCCGCGCGAACCGATCTGACCGGATAATATTGTTACTCAATTGATTTTATTATCTCATATTATCGTTATATGTTTAGGTACATCCTGAAAAATGTTTCTTACTTATATCTGAACTTGGCAACAACTGTGTATGTCCAGTCTCCAACTATAACAATTCCATAAACCATGTCAAGCAATGGTTGGAGAAATGATTTTATATTTTTAATCGCAACTCATTCTATGTTTTGTATAAATACAAGTAGTTCTGCCTATTGGAGCAGAAGAGTTAAGAACATAGAATTAGACAGAGGAAGTACGTTGACTCACTCTCAGTTCTCAACCGACAAATTTCAATCCGCATCTTAATAATTCGAATCCGAATTCCGAAGTCGCCATTGGTTCGACGAAAAAGGCTCTGTTAAAATTTTATTAAACGCAACGTTTTATTAACACTTCCACTTTTAAGGAGACCGAATGGAAAGCTAAGTAATAAAACGGTTATTGTAAAAACTTCGCACCCGTCGAGCTGGGGTTATTGAATTGGAAATGAAATATTGACTGTTAACGACGAGCGAAAGTGAACATAGAACCAATGATAGAACCGACGATTTATTATTACTTTTTATAACAACTTCTATTTAGCTTATGAGTAGTTGTAGTTACTTTCCCTATAGATGGAATAAGAGGAAAAACGCCATAGGCATTTTTGTTTTTTGAATTGCCTATGACTATGTTTCACTGAGCGTGACACTCTGCCCTATGGTAAAGTCAGAAATACTCAACAGAGAAAAAAAGAAATGAAATAAAGTACGTAGAAAATAATGAATCACAAGTCAGGTTTTCCCTGACAAAGCATATTATTTTTACACACATTAGTTTGTCAATATCCGACAGCTATGTACGAAATAGTAATCCTGATATTTCCGAGCACACAGAGAGGTGAACGAATGGGTATTACGTAACCATTCAAAATTTATCATTGCTAATTAACTGTAGTTTTAATTCTATGGAATGGCTGATAAATTTACATCACAATATAATGTAAACGTCGCGTCGTGAAGTAAAAGACAGTAATTGGTAATTTGCGAATGGCACCTACCTATGCATGTTATGTTAAGGACACATTGCGTAAGAGACACTTCGTTTCCAAAGCAGCGTGAATCTATGGGTGTATCATGATTTATGTGAAAATAGTGAGTTTTATTTTCAACTAAGTCACTGTTTGTAGTATATTTTTTGTTCTTATAGGTACCTATTTAAAGAATTTTAGAGCTACAAGTTTGCTCTAGTGATAAATGTCAGCTTTAATCACACGCATTATAAAATATTCCAACTTCAAAATGCGAAATCGGATTAATTCCAGCCATTTGATGCAGATATGTCACCAATTATCTGCACCTCGATAATCATTAAGAGTTGGTCTTAATTGCAATGCTAGATACAATTTTAAAATTATGTATGTAGTATTCAATTTACTGATGGTGTCGAGTAAACATTAACTATTTCTTGTTAAGGAAAATAGATTACAAGTAGTTATTGTGCGTGTAGTATCTAAATTGCAACAAGTTAAGGCGCACAAAGTCGTCGTCCCTGTGTCAGAAAGGCTGGTAGCGTGTGGAGTAGGATGATAAATAGCCTATACCATAGGCCATAGATGTGTTTACTTCCAGTATTTTCCTAAAAAGCCGGGTGCAAACCCATCCCGTAAGATAATGGGTTTGCGCCGAACTGTTTGGGAAGAAACTATGAAAATACTAGAAGTATATCCATACTTGGCTTGTACGTAGACGGAGTTTTAATAAATCTAAGTGTAGATGCAAGGAAAATGAAAGAGGGCTAATAAGATTAAGAACGATTATAACGGATGTCTATACTTAGCTCCCCTAACATGGAACTCAAAGTAAAAACTGTCTCATAAACTCATAATTTGAGCAAGCTTTCGAAAATTTTTGAGTTGATCAGTATCATTTTTAATTTTGAATTAAACGATATCAATATCGTTTATATATAGCTAAATTTTGAAACTCCAGTATATTTTTACTAAATAGAATAAATAGGAAAACCAGACAATCTTTCTGAACATCGAATCTATCGCATCGCTCAGTATGGCTCGGACACACGGACAGCATCGATTGATATCGAATACAGTGTAATTCCGAGAAACGCACACTGTTTGTTTTAGTTTCATTTCAGGTTGGAAACAGATTCCGCGAACTTGACCTTCTGGATCTGTGGTGGATTTACAAATACGCCAGTAGGCTATTCAATTAATTGTATTTTTATTTATTTTTATTATTTTAGACTTTACACGTTTAAACACAGAAATTAAATTGCTGAGCGCTCAGTAACATAATTAATTGCTTTTGTATTTGCATTGGACATTAGAACTACGGACAACTGCCTAAAACCCGAATAGTAAAATGTTTGTAAATTTTCAATACTATTTTTTTATGAAAACAGGTATTTCTGTAAGATATAATGTTAGTTATTTTTGTCGCCCCCGAAATTAGTCGCCCTACGCTGCGGCCCACTCAGCTTATTGGTGATCCACCATAGTTCTAGACACAAGGTTTATTTTAATCTATAAGCCAATGCAACAAGAAGCTGCGTTATGTTTACGCTTCGATAGATATCTTCATACTCTAATAGGTACTACTATTCCTACTACCTGCTAAAGTTTTAAAGTATTTTTTAACTCATCCTAGAGAATTAAATAATTCGGAAATGGTATTCTATTTGCAATGATACTTAGGTGTATTTATATTGTTAATACGTGAAAAAAATAACTTATAAAATTAACCCAATATAATGTGATGAAAGAACAAGCATTAGCAACATCTTTTTCTTTATCTTCTACTCATTTAGTTGATGGCGTCATCAAGTGCCATCATAGAAACGTGGTTGATGTTATTTTATTGTACCGTCTCTACTCGCGTGAGTTATACCATTTGGATATCATAAATAAGGAATTTTATTTGCTTGTAAGGAAATAACATTCGCTTTGGGGGGCCAAAGAGAGGAAAGCAATGTAGAACAAAGGATTTATTGTTAGGCTACAAAATGCTATTTGTGTCTATACACTACATCACATTTAGCAGCTTATAGATTATATACTAGTAGGGTTCACCTTTCCTTCCATGTTATAGGTCTCAAGGGATTTTTAGTACAAAAAATTAGCTTTATGAAAATTAACTGAAAAGTTACTATGAGTTAAATACTTAATTTCAGGACTAGTGCTAGGTATCATACAAACACTATGATCAATATTTTTGATTGCAACTGAAATAGTAACAAATGCCTAGTTCCTACACTTTTAGAGAAAAATTTTGAAACTTTTATTTTTAGCTTCGACCATTTTTATAATTCGACCATACTATATAACTTAAATAAAACAGTAAATCCTAAACTTGACGTGTGTTTACGCGTAAGTAGATAACGTAAACGCATTAGTTTTCCTAAATACGTCCATGGACTTAATATCGAGCGTGCTCTTAACGTAAACATACAAGTTTCAGTTCTTAAACTATTACTATTAGTACAATGTATGACGTGTAAATAGCTCCGAACCATAGTACAAGATTCACAAGGCGAAGGTTAATCTTTATTGTTATTAGCCCGAAAATAAACGATGAGTCTGGCTTTAATGAAACGATATTTTTACGCGCAAATTCTTGTGTTGTCTGTCGCATGGCAACCAAATCTTTGTATTTATATACGAAATGGATGAACGTCTTTGTCGAGCTGAAAACTATCAGCAATAAATAACTCCATAAGGAGCAACAAAAGCTGTTGCTGTGTCTTCGCACATTTTTAGCTTATTATTAGCGGACACCAACTGATCCGTGTTCTCATTGAGTCAAAGCGGCGCGTGATGCGACACGACGCGAAAATTCAAATGTATGAATTTGTGGCTGCGTCCTGTAGACTATATAGATCACTACATCCATAAATTTGATATTTTCGTGTTACGTCGCGTCGCATCGCATAGATTTGTCTCAATAAGCACAGCCCAAACGCCAGTGTTGATGGTTTCGCGCCTTTCTTACACATTTATCTAATTATCTTTCTGCACTCTGTGTTCTGCATTCTATTCTGTCGATTAAAAAACACAATTAGATGTATTGCTTTACTAAAAATATTCAGCCTCCTTCAATTTGGACGACTGTTTGTACATAACTTCTAAACTTGGCAAATCATAAGTTTCCACATTTTCTCCAGTCGGTTTCCGTCCACTCGAATAAACTGCTTCACTAGTTTGCATAATATATTGAGTTTTAGTATTGCATGCTTCGTCTATAAATTAATCTTTCGTGAGTACTTTGGCACTTATGAGTATATGGTTTTAATACTAATTTACAAAAAATACCAAACGTCAGTCTCAATGATCTTATGCCAGTCTTAATATGGGTAGGCCGTTTAGTTCATTACCATGACTAATTGGGATTTCTTCGACGTCGAGTCATTTGACCTATGTTTAAACAAAAGAGAGTTCAATTGTATTTACAAATCAGTGCTGAACAATTTCCTGAAATCACAAAAACTGTCAAGTTTCATACTTTCGCCCAGGGTTTTCCGTACCACAACCCGGATGACATTCGTCGTCAGTCCAAATACTTTATGCTTTTTAATAAGTAACTTTACTATTAATTATAATTTATTAACTGGGTAGTGAGTAGTATTACTATTTAAATTATTGAGGATGTGTAAAATTACAAAAGTTATCGCAATAGATGTCGAGAATTAATTAGCTTAAAAGTAACTTTGTGGTCCCAATCTAGAATAGAACCACTCTAAAACTCTCCGTGTATATGAAGGGACTAAGACACATAAATAATAGCAATTCCAAAGACGGTTGGCAACAGGCTGTAAAATTACAACCGAACTTCAAAGTTGTTGGCTTTGCGGCATTACATACCCAAATATGTAATCGGGAATATGCGAGGACGATAGAGAGATAGAAATAAAATAGCTTAAGCTATTCCGAAAATTAAAGTTGTTTTAGACTTTAATATTTTATATAATAAAATCCAAAATAAAAATGTACCTACTACTTTTGTTCGATACTACTGTTCCTGAACCCAAAATTAGCAAGTATCCGATAACTGATTATACACGATACGATACACCATTAATTAGTTTTCCAAAGATGCTCTTTCTTTGCACGGCAGACGGCCCGGCAACCGTCGGGGTAAAGTGCGAACCTCATGATATCATGGCGGCTGGACTAATTTCGACAATTATCAAGATTAACATGTTTAGTGGTGTACATCATAGAGAAATTTGGTAAAAGCCTCGTCTGGGAGGCGTGTGTGTGCCTCGGCAGACAGACAAATTGGCGAGTTCGTATGTTTTATGAATGGGTGATCCTCCTTATAGAGAAGGCAGCAAAAACCCCTACAAAAAATAAACGTTGCAAGTGTAACACGTAATGATACGCAAAAGTAGAAGAAGAATAATCTTCTTATAATTAAAAATGGCATTTTCTCATAACCAGATATAACTGGGACCCGAGTGCGCTAAACGCTAGTTATTTATATTTTAACAACTATTCCCCATTCAAAAAGTAGCCATTATTATTATTCTCTTTCTTTCCAACTATCTCATCACCAAAAATGACCTCAAATCTAGTGCTCCATGATTTTTTCACATCACTTACATATTTATAATAATAAATATGTAAGTGATAAGTACTTATCGGTTAAAGTATGTGGTGACCGGGGTAAAATTGGTTCAGCATGAAAGAATGAAGGACGGTTGGTGATCGCATAGGATTGTAGAATGGAGACCAATGCTGAGGTAGTCTAAAAAAAGTGTGAACACGATTACAACTGCACGGGGTTAACTCAATCCAGTCCATGCAATCACGCATAATAGTCCGGACTGACTATATTTGAATGTCCATCAAAATGTCACACATAAAATCCACTTTTCTTAGAATATCGACATTCTCCGATTTTAAAATGTTGCCGAGCATGTAACTTTTGTTATATTAACTGATGAGTGTCCATTTTATCACATCAAATACTATAATCTACATCAGTATTGAAAGATGCATAGTGACAGGAGTCGAATGTTCTAGAATAATTTTTGGACGCGGAAGGATGGTTACCTAGATAAAGTAGGGCATCCAGTTCGCTGAGAAAGCGGCCATAAACATAGTCAATTGGTCTAAACGAGTGATTTTTATTCTGGGACGATGAGATCATTAGGTGAACGCCCGTCTGTAGGAAAGGGGTCGGTGGGGTACCATGACATTGATGTGTTAGAAAATTAATATAACCTAATTATTGATTATGAAAAAATGTTGATTCAGTTTGATATAACTGGCAGTGTTAATATAAAGTTATGTATTATATAGGTCTTCGAGATATAAGCTAGTGTTATAAGTATTTATAGTTTTGATGTTATAAGTAGGTCTACTTTTTTCCTACAGGCATATTTATATTTGCACCAATATTTGTATATGGATTGTTTGAAGCCTTCTCCAACATCATATTTTTTTCTTCTTCTTATTCTTAGTTAATGTGCATGGCATACATTTTAATCGAAGGAAGTAATCAATATACACTAGTTAAGTAATTTCATTTTAAAATTTTAAAAACATTGATTTATTTATGAGTAATTAAGTATAACTGCGAAAATGATCAATGCAAACTGGTAGACATATAATAATTTTGACATTTTTTACCTTTCTAGATTTTTAAGGCTATAAGTAGCTTTTTCTCGAAAGTACTTAGTTATCGAATATGGGGTAGAAATAGTCCAGAGTTATGGAACTCGGAAGGCCACGTTTAGCTGGATAGTGGGCTCATTGATCGAAGTAATTCTGAAATAATGACAGGTTGCTATAAGAATGTCCCGCTATTTATTTCTTTTCCCTTCATTGACTTTTACAATCCACGCGGATGAATAAGCAGTTGGAACATTCTAAGTTTTTCCGCTCCCAAACCAACATTGAACAAGTAGAAGCCAATTATTGAAGAAAAAGTAGGCATTCCTGGAACTCCTGACGACAAATGAAAAGTTGATGAAATAATGCAATTTCGTTGACAGTTTCAGTGTCTGACGAGAGGTCGACATAGATCGCGCGCCATCAATCTGTATCATTGCTGAAATTGATAGGCGCCGTCTGCGCATCTAATAATAAATGCATTCTTAAGACCTGGTCATATGCACATTTTCGGAGGAACTCGGTTTTTACTAGGAACCTATGAATAACTAAATCACTATCATTTGTCATCAATATTTACTTACTATAATAATATATAATTGTAAAAAACTTATTTATATTAATTTTACAATAAAAAAACTTATTTATATAAATTTAATAATAATTCGTTTCTCATTCGAAATATAGCAAAGAGTTTGTGTACGTACTGATATATTAAAATATTTATGTTTACTTCCTTTTGATAAAGAAAATTAATCTTTATTAGGTCGTTTTACACTTTATCTTTGACCAAAAGGTAATTTTTCTTTAATTATTACCCCATTATCTTCAGCGGCTTGCGCTTTTTCTGCTCTTAAGATTATCCCGTCAAATAAAAACGTTTGACACAGTTTAAAAAACACCGACAACAGACCAGTCGGCTACTGGCGCCGGACACAAAATAAATACACTTTAGATGCCGAAATATCTCAGATATATCTCAAAACAGATTTCGCAAAGTAAGCATACAACACAAATATTTTAAGTCGGCTCTGAAAACACAATCATAATTTTAGTAAGCGTACTACATATGTACGAGTACCTTTATTTAATGCTGTCATAATTTATTTTTCAACTCCCATGATTATCGAGTAATAGTGAGAGATGTTTTTTTAGTATTTATAAAAGTAACAGCGTAGCAGAAATTCTTCTGTACTGTGTTTAGTTTGATAGGCCGGACGCGTCGCGCCACCCGGCCTATTGTAAATCATACAATTTGGCAAAACGCCGGACACAGATTAGGCATCTCCTAAACAAATAGAGAACTCGTGTGACAACTACTTACTACAGTCTGAAACGTAACATTTTTTTCTATTTTTATTAATATTAGTTACAGTTTTTCATTGAGACGATTTTAAATTTTGATACCATTGACGGAGACCTTTCACTGAATCATATTTGTTTTTCATTTTGTCTGTCTAAACAATCCGTTCTATCGGATTACATTGAATTCATGGCATCATATGTATATTTGCCTTATGGTCTTTTAATTTTATTTTAAAAGAGCTTCGTGTTTTTACGAACTTTTTTATTTTTGCTTACGAACACCATAAAAAAAGTCATCAAAATCTTTTTTCTTGTTGTAAAGTTTTGGACACCCATAGCAAGTACTAAACTTGGACGCTGTAGCTTTATAATAACAGAATAGTAATAGTCGTCGCAGACTGTAACTGATATGAAAATGTTAGTTCGAAATTAGCAGAGCAGTAACCAGCTATTTCAAGCACTTTAACTGTGACATGGGAGGTATTATTGCGAACGCCCGCGGCTCTGCTCGCGTGCAGTAAACTATTTCAAATGTTAGTATTAACGTAATTTACATTTAGCAGGTATTTAGAAGCATAAATTCTAGAGTATTCTAGAAGATCCACTCGGATCGATCGGTTCAAGTGGGTTTAATAATGGCGCGAATTTTCCTGTCTTTTATCTTTCCTTTCCCAGTTCTATTATAATTTATTTTATCGCTAATTTGTATGTTTTCTTTATTCATACTCTAGGTAAAGTAAAAAAGAAATTGTTTGCAGGCGATGTAGATAAGTGTCAATTTTCAATAAATCAAACAACCAATTTGTGTAATAACTTGGTCGCAGGCAACTTAGTTGCTTCTACTCTTTGCCTGTGTCTAAATTTTCTTCGCATGATTATCATTTTTGAGATCTTCCGTAAACTTAATAGAACGATCTTCACTCCATATAATTTATATTGCACAAGTTTAATTCATTTGATGAATAGAGAGGGCGTTGAATGCCGAAGGTTTGATAAGATTTGTGCAACCGTAATGCAAGTGACCTCTTTACTTAAGTGTTGTTGTAATGTATAAGTATATCGACAAGGGTTTCATTGATTACCATGAGTGTTTAGTGAAAGTGTAGTCTAGCTAAGACATCTTAATAAAAATTAGTTTGATAACAAGTTTACGTGTCCCATCCGTTGGTATTAGAAAATATAATATATGCTATTTCAACAAAACGTTTTATTTGCATTTAAATTTTGTCGAAGATATATTTAATAACTATGATGATTACATAATTAACAAGCGAGAACACACGTCCGTTACGTGGTTAGTTCTCGGAAGTATTGGTGCAATACCGATGGTTGATCAAAGATAAGGTGTTCATAATTATATCATAGGTTTAATGTACCGACCGGTAAAGTTATTAAAATATATCACAAAATCTAGGGGTATCACGTTTTAGAAATCTATTATGAGGAGTTAGTATCTGCTCTAACATAAATTTGCGCCAAAGCATAATATTTATAGTGTCAAAAAGATTTTATTCTTAGCTTGAACACACAATTAAGGCGAGGTCATGAAACTCGAGCAGGTGGATTTTAAGGAGGAAGTGTTTTTAATAATAACAAGAGAGATTTGGAGATGGTTAATTAACTTCTTAAATCTGATGGTGATATTTATAAAAACTTTGAAAATCTGAGGAGATTCTATTTTAAAAATTATTTTATTAGGAGTGAATGTTCTACTGTACTGCCTGCTTTTGTAACGTATTATATTATTTGTTCAATGTGTATGTGTATTTTATAGTAGATACCACAAAGAGTGATTGATATAATACCAGAAACAAAGCATCATTTTGTCTATTATTAGACAAAAAAGTCTGTACTATTCCGATCATTTCTTTTTTATTTATCTGAACTGAGTTGCTAGTTGAGAATAATTAAAAAGCCGCCATTGCGGCTTTAGTACGCGATATTCCTGGAATACCGTTGATGTTAGGTTCAGTTTGTTTGAAGTGGTCCTGACGGCTGCCTGATGGGTTATTATGACAGCGTTTTGGTTGATCTGCATTTGAGTAGTCCACTATACTTACAAGAGATTTTCGATCAGATATTCAAGAAGATACAGAAGTATGAGTGATGCACATAACATCACTCATACTTCTGTATCTTCTTGAATATCTGATCGAAAATATCTTGTAAGTACTTTCGAGTTTTACGGAATCGCAAAGCTATTTAGGCCCTGTAATAAAAATATATACGTAATTCATGCTTTCATTACTATTACATAACTTCTGTATTGTATTTAGAGTGAGTTTAAACCAAATAGAGCAGTCATGCGTCTAGATAAGCATATCTTTACATCTACAAATAAAGTTCAAAAAGCTTTCGATCAAAAGATTGGTCACCGATCATTCGAAAAAAGGCACTTTTTATAAAGCAAGGCTTTGCTTGATGGGGATTAAATAACATCCAATGGTAGGTGACATCATGAGACATGCTTCTAACATTACTGGTCAAGCAAAGTAGTATCTCTTTCCGTCCATAATCTGTTGGAATCAATCTATTATTTCAGATTAGGAGATATTCAACTCGGCTCGTTATAGTGACTATTAAGAGGATTGGCTACCCGCTTATGTTGACCACTTGTCGCATTACATTCAGTTAAGTAGGTAATTTAGTTAAGCTATATTATTACTTAAGTCTGTATCATTCGATACGGTATAGTTTCGTTTACTAGGTCCAGGTGTGTTACCATTGATGAGTTGATGTGTGTCGTAACTATTTATTATAGAAATTTAGAAGGCAAGTTTCAACCTATTTCGCTTTTTTCGCAATTCTCTATTTTGTAAAGAAGATAGGTATATATTGAATTATTTAAAGCTATGTACTTAGTTCAACTACAAAATTTGTTTATTAATATAATACTGATATATTTCTTCTATTACTTAGGATTACTTTGAATCTAAAGACCTGCAAAACCAGCGTGTAACTCGGGATTAGAAGGCATTATTACGAAGAAATATACTCAGCAAGTCCACGACACGACAGTGCATATATATACAGAGATCAACTCAATGAATGATGGTCCTCGACAACTAGTTGACGGTTTTATTTGAATTAGACCACACATGAAATAATAACATATTTAGCACGTGGTTCTTGCAATTGAATAGATTTCTTGATAGCTTGGGAGGTCGCCAGCGGCCGCCATTTACGACTTCCAACCTTACATGCAGGTAATAACATTTCCCGAGTCCTTTTGGTATTTTCACACCTATGTAAGTAAGTAGGTGTTGACAGTTTCTGTCTGGTTTGAATCGAGGTTATATGTCCTAACCCCTTGTGGTAGTTTTATCTGGCATATGTTTTGAAAATAATTTATCTCTAAAAGAAATGCGCTGTGTAAAACAAAAAATAGTTTCACGAGTTCATGAATATATTGTAATAATATATTGTATAATAGTAGAAGGATCTAATGCTGAGAATACTCAAACTTTTTGTAATAATTGCTATATTGATAAAAATATAGTGTTCTTGCAGAAAAAATAGGAAAAAAGAGCTAAAATATTTGCTTGATATAGACAAAGAATATAGAACAGGTCAGCAGCTAGTAACAACAAAACTCGGTTTGCAATAAACTAACTTTCGTTTTCATCTTCATGTCGTCTCAGAATATGAATATGTTTTGGACATGTGCCCTGGAAAATTCTGCAAACAATTTAATTGTCTCATTTTTATGCGTGAAACATTATTCTTTGTGGCTACAACTGAACATAAAAGTGAAAAAAGTAGTTAAGTTGAATACAAACGTAGGCTAGAATCTAGTATGTTGTAAAATTTTATTACCAGTTTACAAACAGAAAAGCTAAAGGTGAGTTGCACCGTCAACTTTGATGTTAATTTTAACATGCGCGCCGTTGACATTTTTTTTGCGTATGTTTAGAGTCAACGTCAAAATTGACGGTGCAAACTACCCCTTAGGGTAGTGGTGGTTATAACTCTTATGTTACAATGAACGTAAACATAAAGTCCAAGAAAAATCCTAACAGCACAGTTTCTAATAGTAAATAC
This sequence comes from Plodia interpunctella, assembly GCF_027563975.2. Taxonomy (NCBI): domain Eukaryota; kingdom Metazoa; phylum Arthropoda; class Insecta; order Lepidoptera; family Pyralidae; genus Plodia; species Plodia interpunctella. The sequence goes on along the minus strand of NC_071308.1, from coordinate 4,148,322 downwards.
GAGTACTTACTATATTAATACATATTTTAGAAAGACTAGGCGTGCCTTAAGTTTGAATTCTAGGCCTCATTTCTTTTTGTTTTTGTAAGGTGACTCTACAGTTTTTCATAACATGGTCGTCGAATAAAAAAATATGGCAAACGAGCTACTTTGACCGGTTCAAAAATTTTGACACTCCATAATACATCATTCGTCCTCTATATTGACAGACATTTTTGTAAATAAACAATGACCCACTTCAATATTCCACAACTCATGTATCTATACCACTTGATTGACAGATCTGAAATAGGTTTGCAAAAATAATACGAATAAAAATAATCATTTGGTATAAGTTATTACTATTGGAAATGATTTACGGAAACCGCATTTTATAATAATAATAAATTAACATGATAAGTTGCACTAGTTGATATGTATATCAAAGACTATTTATAAAGTTAGGATTGGTATATCAATCTTCTTGATTAATCTTATTGTGTTTGACTTTAATAACCATATGGTTTTTAAAGTTAATTCTATACTTTATAAAAAGATCTTTTGTATACCTATATTAATACGTAAGTTGGTATGTATAAATTCAAGAAAAGCGAAGAGCTCAGTAGCTCTTCGCTTTTTTTACTTAAACTACTGTAAAAAGTATCAGTATACTTTTTATAAAATTGCCAACGCAACTTACGATAAAGTAATAAATATAAACAAATAAATATATTAGGACAAATCACACAGATTGCGCTAGTCCCAAAGTAAGTTTCTAGACTTGTGTTATGGGATACTAACTCAACGATACTACGATAGGCTGCTATTTATGTATCCGGAACTGGCCAATAATTCTAGAATATTTAAAAAGTAATTACAACATTTGAAAATAGAACTCTTCGGCTAGAGAATAAATATTTTTCATGTCCCTGTCATTAGTTTTTTTCAATTGGCGCCAATTTTGAAAATAGCTTGTCTTCATTGCCATGGATTTAACTCGTGAACATTTTCGCGCGATGATTTATTATGATTTTCGGCGTGGATTAACTCAAAAACAGTGCATCGAACAACTGATTTTAACTTTTGGAGATGAAGCACCATCGAAAACCACTGTGTATTATTGGTTTAAGGAATTTCAACGTGGACGGTCTATGCTCACGGATGAAATTAAGGAGGGTCGTCCTAAATCGGTAGTGGTACAACAAAATATTGATGCTGTGCGACAATTAGTAATGCAAGATCGTCATGTTACATACCGCGAGATAGAGGCGTCTCTGGGCATTAGTATGACGAGTATACACGCGATATTACACGAACATTTAATTGTTAAAAAAATTTGTTCGCGTTGGATTCCGCACAACTTGAGCGTAGATCAAAAACAGGCTCGTGTCGACTGGTGTAAGAAAATGATAAAAAAATACAACCGTGGCACGTCAAAAGCTGTTTATAATATCTACACAGGTGACGAAACCTGGATCTATGCTTATGACCCTGAAACTAAACAGCAGTCAACGGTGTGGGTCTTTCAAGATGAACCGAATCCAACAAAAGTTGTTCGTGCGAGAAGCACTTTAAAGCAAATGGTCGCTTGTTTTTTTGGTATCAACGGACATGTAGCTACAGTGCCACTAGAGAATAGTAGGACGGTTAATTCTGAATGGTACACCACCATTTGTTTGCCAGAAGTCTTTGAAAAAATACGAAAGAACAACCCACAACGCAGAATCATACTTCATCACGACAATGCTAGCTGCCACAAGTCGGCTGAAACAAATAATTTTTTGGAGGGTCAAAAGATTGAATTGACGGGTCATCCGCCGTACAGCCCCGACCTGGCACCCAATGATTTTTATTTATTTCCAAACATTAAAAATAAATTACGTGGTCAACGTTTTTCGAGCCGCGAAGAGGCCGTTGATGCGTTCAAAACACACGTTTTGGACATACCTCAATCAGAATGGAAAAAGTGCTTTGAAAATTGGTTTCATCGTATGCAGAAGTGCATAGATCATCGCGGAGAATACTTCGAGAAACAATAAAACCATATGTAATAATATATGTTTGTTTAATTTTGTTATTCCGGATACATAAATAGCAGCCCTCGTATACTTTATAATATATACATATATAGATAAACATCTAAGACCCGGGCCAATCAGAAAATAATTTTCCATCATGACCCGACCGGGGATCGAACCTGGGACCTCTCGGTTCAGAGGCAAGCACTTTACCACTGCGCGACCGAGGTCGTCAATAATATTTAAAAAAATACCATTAAGAAATGAAAATCTTTGATGTAAATTGATTTAATATTTTCAGCTTTTCTTTCAACTAATAAATTATCGAAATACAAGTTTGTAACCAAAAATGTATCTAAATTCTAACAAGCCATTTGAATTTCACAAGAAGATCGCTTCACGCACAGACACGCTGTGTTCACACCTAGTAGTTGCGTAGTCCTAATCCTAGCTAGTGGTATCCATAAATCAGATGCTGACGATTGCTAACAACATCGAATATTGGCCTCCAACTAACAGCATTATTAGATTATTTTTCAAGATTCCTCTTCTTTTCAATCATTGATAAATTCTGATGAAGTCATCTAATTAATACTAACGTTCTAAATGTGAAAGTGTGTTTGTTTGTCTCTCTTTCACGTCAAAACTACTTAAAACGAAGTGTGCTTCGTTTTGAGTGAGATTAAAGTTACTTTTCAATGTGGAGTTAGTTGGAGGTCTGAAAGCGAAATTGACTACCTTTCGCGGTAGCTAAAAAATGAAATCTATTGATAAACACCAAAATGATAATTTATTACAACGATCTCCATTCGGTAACTAAACATTTCTATTCGTATTTCACACGCATATTCAGTTGGTTGCTTGGCCCTAATCCTGGCAAGTGGTGTCAATAAATCAGATGGTGATTGCTGACATCACCCGTCTACTGGCCTCCAGCTAATAGCATCATCAATTCATGGTGTGGACTCCACGCTCTTCAGTTATATCATAATTGGTTTATGGGACTAATTTGTCGCAGCGCGCTCGCGCTGTTGTATCGAAATAGAGTCTGTGATAGTGTTTCCATAATATTAAGTATACTTACTTACCTATAGGTGAGTAAGTGTATGTATATATCATTTATGTTCTGTAGAACATTCAATATGATGCAATCAATAAATCAAAATATTAATTTGAATTTGTTGTATGCCTTAAATATAAATATTTGTAAATTGTTACTTAACCTAAGACATCTTATTTTTCTCAACAGTTTCACCAACGTAAAATTTATAAACAATAAAGATTTAATTGTTATCGAAAGTATTACTATATGACGATGAAAGTATATATTAATTACCTACTTAAAGTAAAAGATAATTTTAAATATTTTTATCACTTTTTATTTAGATATTACATTTTATTAACGAGGTTAGTTGTTCGTGGCGACCTGACATTCAAACAGAAATGGGTCCACGAATAAAAAACCACTGAGTAATCAAAATTCAATAGCTTCATAGTGATCAGTATGGTGAGGTCTGTTCTACTTGCTTCTAGCTTCTTGCCTTATACGCCAGAAATGCAGTTCATGGCAAGATAGACGCATAATGTGCAATATCTTTTAAAAAGTGCAAACTTACTCAGCAGTTAAAGGACAAGACCCCAACGTTAAGTACCTACCTCTACAATCTACATTCCAATTCATCGCCTTATAGAACTATTGTTTTATTTTATAGCTATTACATTATATAAAATAAAATGCACAGATAAAATGTTATATAACTTCATAAAATGTACATACACAAGTTGTTATTGAAGAGCGGGATCTCCTAACACAGGTAATTATTTACCTAAACGGAGATCCTGGTCACAAATATATTTATGTAAACGCTATACCTACAGAAATAAAAAAATAATATTATTATTATAGAAAATTCTTACGCCTATAATTACGCAGCATCTGCTGCGTGAAACAAAAGCTTTGCTAATTAATAAGTATCTTAGGTTAATCTTAGGTTAAAATTAAAAATAGCTTTCTTAGTAAAATACCTAGAGCCGAGTGCTCAAAAGAAGAGTATTTTGCGACTATAGAGTGTCATTTTGCGAACTTTTTGCGACAAAACTAACAACTTTCAAGCTAATTTAAACTTAGGATACTTTTGGTGAATTCGTAAAGTAAAATGAAATCATTCTTATGTCAGAGTTTCATGTATATTGTTTATATGCTTTTTTATATTTTTTTTTAATTCCTAGAATGGTAGAGACGTGAGTTGGATTAAAAATTCAGAGTCGAGTGGGGATTCGAGTCTGATTTTTTTCTAGTCAATTTAATTTTAAGAATGAATGGTTCATTTGGTTGGATTGAAAACAACATTTTGTATTTCATCAAATTTGGACGTCAACTGTTTAGACGGAGTACAGATTAAATAGGTAGAATGCGATGATATAGATCAAAATAGTACCTACCTACTTCATTCGGACCAATAGTATTATAGCAATAAAATGTAGCAATTAAAACTGAGATTTTTATGAGTCGTAATCGTAACAATACATGTTATGTTCAATAATTGGTGCCATTAAGACAAAATCTAGGTATAATAAAAATCACATCCGCTGCTTACATAGTTCTTGATAATAGGTCACACTTGGTGATAGTCTGTGGGTCATCGTTCTGCCGGTGAAGATCATACACTTTTATTGTTTAAAACTCATGTACCTAATTCATTAAAACATCTTGCGGTATGTTTTTATTTAAAGTTTATCCAAACATTTATTTTATCATTTCTTCAAGAACAACAAGATGTTCATAATTTCTATTGATTTTACATTCCTAAGAAATGGTAAAAATATTTACAAAACGCCACATTTAATTTTGTTTGTTGTTGTTGTTGTTGTTAAATGTTTATCTGAAAGAGTACGAAAGAAAAATAAATTAGATAAAAATCAAATCTTGCTTTTGGAATTTGTTACAAAATGCACTCTTTTTTTACAAATATAAAAGAAATTCCCTAAATTATTACAATACAATACCTATCATGTAAAAACTTTTTAAAGTGGCAACGGCAAAGAAAAATGTATTGTCTTAGGATCGTAAGTCCTTGTTCTTAAAGTCCAGTTCACAGTTAGAAAAATGAAAGCGCAGAACAAAGCTGAAAAGCTTCCTCGATTTTTTCAATACTTATTTAAAATTGGAATAAATAAGTCTGTAACCGGGTGCGCTGACGCAGAAACCGAAACGCAGACGTTCAGTAGTTCACAAGCCGCGCCGGGCGACGCGCGCTCCTATCACGGGTCTACTCCACGATCCACGCCGCACTCAACACGATAAATCATTTCGAACACTTCTCATTTTAAAATATTCGTACGATTTTTTTTTAAATAATCACCAGAATTAAATTTAAAATTATCGAACGTGTTATAGTTCGCGCGGTGTCACGGCTGATACACGTTTTTCACTAGAGTGAATAAATTAGCAGTCACCGGCTCCGCGAGAAATTTCACTTTTTACCGGCAAACACCATCTCACTAATCTGCAAGACGCTGAAACGCGCCAAAATGGACTTATAAGTCAAGTAAGTGTAAATGTGACAAATTATTATTTTATGCCACATGTATTTTCTCTATCACATGGCGCATGTTGCATGTTTAGCGATAACTTTCATTTTAATAATATTTTTATGTCTGCTAGGCGGAAAATGTGCACATGATAAATATATATGTAATGGTAAAAATATTTGCATACCTACATACACTTGCTAAAATTAATAAAAATACATATCATTTGAAATATACCTATATTGCATATAATATGCATTTTTATTAATTAATTAATTATTTATTTATTATTTAATTTCATTATATATATAGATATGTTTTTGGTAAGTTCATATTATTTTGAAATTTTAATTCAGTTTGATAACTAAAAATAAAAATATGTTTAATTTTGAGCAAAATGAAAGAATTTTAGTAGGTAATTGTGATAATGATAACCTACCTTTAAAATGAATGTCGACAGATAAAGAAGCAAGATAGAGCTAAATTTGTGGCGAATTAAATTGATTATGAATTAATGATAGTGATTATGACGTGTAGCTCAGGTGACCTTTGACATTCGTTAGACTTGTCGCCCAGTCAATGAAACTCATTTAGCTAGATCGTTTAAATATATTGTATAATAATAATAATAATGGAGTTACAAATTGTATTATCGCGATACAGCTACTGAAAATTTACCAATCCCGTTGGTTTTAAGAAAATTTCATAGGTGAACGACCGAATTTGAGAGGTGTTAATTTTTGCCATTGTCATTGGTTAACAGAGACCATTCTTAGTTATTAGACACACGAGGCCTTGGGGCCGCAACTTGTGAATTGCTTTAGCTATTGCAGTTTACTCTGCAAATGGGTCGTCTTCTGATTTACAAGTGAAATGTTTTCGGAATTCTAGTGCGAATTTATGCCAGTATTTTTATCGTAATTAATTGTCAATTAGATTCATTTACATGTAAATATGAGCATAATTCTGAGTCATATATTCGAATCTTGAATCATTTCTGCTAAAGAGTAATCGATTTAGAAAATTATTTATATAAGTATAAATAATTTTCTACTTATATCACATCAAACTCAAATAAATGTAACTCGTTAGTAAAAAATTGCTTTAATGGAATTAGAATTCAAATAAGAATATCGAAATATTACTTGAAACTTTAAAATATCTAATTAAATGCAATTCATGAGATTTTATTTAAATAATCGCCACAATTTTACTTTATTTAAAACCGATTAATATTGTTTAGTCAGATGCTCTGTTATTGTCCCGTACGTTATATAATTTAGAAGTGTCATGTCCACTGGCCCTCCTAGAACAACTTCTTCCAATTAAATTGTCATTGTTAATTTTCGCATTAAACTCGTGAGAATTGTCCGGCAATCCGCCATCGCAGGTCGAGGGTTAATAGACACTCTCAAACCTTCCTACTGCCTCTTGGTAATTAAATTATCGTCTTAGTTCTCTTTAACAAAATCGTGTTTAGCTCCTTAAAATTCTTAATGAAATTAACGATTACGTACATCTATATCGTGTAAATTATGACCTACTAATATTGAAGTAGGTACATAAATGTGTTCGTCGCGAGTTACGCTGCATTTGTTCTATATGTCAATAGTTTTTATGCAGACCTTATCAAATTACTTGTTTAATATTGATTTTGTTTATTTTTTAAAAGCGTATCAGCATTTGGAATATAGACGATAGTGTCAGTGGATTACGTCAATGAGATAGTTAAATGGACTGTAGTAATAAAAGCAGCCCTAGCCATGAACTCGAGACGAGCAGCGAATGGCCCTGACTTCATACACCCGTCGCTCGTAACCGAATCAATATCACTAAAACACAAATGCTCTTCAAAAATAGACCCGCTTTCTAAAGTTTTATTTATATCGTCATTGTCTTTAGAGCTTGAAATTAACGTTTTTGAAATTCCTCTTAACCTTCGCGTTTTTGAAGTTTTGTACTTCATTAACACACTTTCTCTCCGGCTTATAGCTTACTATATTTAATTTTTCGTAGTTATTCATTTCTAATTTATTTTTTAAAACATTTCTTTAACCAAATTACGGTAAATTTAAGAAAATGTTACATTATACATACGATGTTACAGTTCTAGTCTAGATATACGAAGAGCTATTTCGAAAACAATGGAAAAATATAGTACAGGCTTAGCAAAACTAAGCTGCATTTATATAAACTGTCTTTCAATTGTGTTCTAAGTAGAACAATGATCAGTGATTCAGTAAGAGCAGAATCGGGCCCGTGATGATCGTCGACTTATTGAATGGTAATGATAAGGCGGTCGGTGAACGACGCCCTTGAACTTGGCGCGGCCGTATTACACCATATCCAAGGTACTATTGTTGGGAACACAGCATAAATCATGCTATGATCTTACGAGGTATTGCCCACTTGAATTGTTCGTTTTTGTCTGTTGTATCTTGCTATTATAGCTATGGATAGAATGTAATGCGGTTCGGTTATAGTCGACGTGACTGATAAGGCGGTTGTGTGTGTGTGATCGCTACTGCTTTTTACTTTGTTTTAAGTAGACGCATTGATTGATGATATTGTAAGAAATGTTACATGTATACATTTAATCAAGTCTTTTACGTCACTTGATATAAAGTGCTTAATTTATGTCTGATCACTTTGGTATTAGAACGAAATCTACTTTTCATATATTTTCATAATCTTCTTATATACATTTTTCTCCAAAATGATCCTCACACCAGTTTGCTAAGTACATTAATTCCAACAAGTAAGTCGCACTGGCACTGCACGAGCAGAATACATAATAATAAATTACTGGTACCAGACGAATTAGCATTGAAATTGATTATATTAAGACGCGTCATTTCCGTCGAACATAAAAAGTACCAGAAAGTGAATTGAAGGTATAAAATTAATAAGTTTCTTTCAAATAACCTCGTGGTTTCTAATCAGAGAAAACGAGACAGAAAACAAAATTTCGATACGTACTTGTACTAAATTAACGTTAAGGTTATACAAATTATCCAGTAAATATTCTAGTTATATACAAATCATTCAGATGTATTAAAGACAGTGAAATTATAACACGTTTTATATATCGTTTTATCAATAGTATTAGTCTAGCACTAGTGTAGTTCTAGTAGTCTCTAGACTGATCCTGTTATAATCTTTGTATTCCACGAGCTTAGCTTTACTACATTTGGAAGTTTCTCGTTCTCCAAACCCCATAGCATGTGTGATGTGGTTCGCAACTATGTTAACAACATTTAGGTCGTACGTGATTACATCGAAATCTGGTGGACCCGTCGAGCCAGACGTGGCCCCAATATTCGGTGTTAGTAAATCAATGTACTGTGACACACATCGGTTCGCATTTAGCAGCTTTGACACGTTGCCCTAATTTCTAGAGTTCAATAAAACTTTTCTTGAGTTTTTCCCTGAACTTGCTCGCCGGTGTGAAGGAGATTCGCCTCAAAATAGATCACATCACGGAGTCACAAATCTTGTGTAGTGTCGTCTGATTTTCCGCATGCCGCCGCTGCCGGTCTGAATATGTTTTTACTATGTGTGCAAATATTTATAGAGAATAGTGATATTGTGTCATTTCTTCTATTTCAAAACTGTCAGCATGGACACGAGATGAGCTTTGTTGCGGAATTTAACAGGGCCCATTTAAACACAAGTTTTCGTCAGTTTATTTCTCCATATGTTTAGTAAAATTTCTGAAATCAATTAGAGTTTTAGTAAAATTACTAATTTGATGTGTGGTTATTAACTAAATTTGATGTAATTTTTGACTAATTTCGTAACTAGACAGAAAATATCGAAACAATGTAATTACCTATGTACCTTACACTAATAGGATGCCGCATCAAATATGATAATATCGGTGTTCTCCCTGGTAATAGAGTACGTAGTTTATTTTAGACGTGGATCCGATGCGCAGGCGCAATCGTTAAAATTTTATTGCTGGACTACGGCAACCTTACTTACTGATTTTCTAGCTAAATTAGCTCAATTTTTTAATAATCGTAACACAATAGTTACCAACCGGATTTTACCAGTTTCTGAAAATAAAATAGAATTACCTGTTTCCGTCCAAATAACTAACAAAATAGCAGAAATAGTGTTACTAACAATACCGCTTTGTGTGAAGATTAATATAATCTTTTCATTTAATCATACCTCCAACCATAGCCACATCAACCACTTGGTAAGATCTCACCTACTTATTAAAATAAAAAAAAGACCCGTCCGGTAGTAATTGCATAATCTATATTTAAAGGTACTTTACGTAACAGGTAGTGTAGATATCACAAGATAATCAGCAGATAACATCAATGCAGTTAGATATGTCATGTCTGTCAGATTCACTAACGTCCTTGTGTTATCATTTGTTATCATTTATCAAAGATAAATTTCTGTGCACAGTGATCCCGGAACCAGGATGTGCAGTTTTTATTACAATTTTTTTAAAAAGATACATATTTGGCCCTGCGGTTTTGCTCTCGTAGGAATTTTGTTCTAAAAGCTATCAGATCTGTCAAGTTGAGGTATGCGCTATTCTGCACACCAATTAGGATCGCACCTATAAACGTTAAAGCTGTGCATATTTTTCAGGTTTGATCCGAGGAACAAAATTCGGCTATAAAAACATTCATGGCTTTAATATATGCGAATTGATTTTAATATATGCGATTATAATTATGTTACGTTGAATTAAACTGTATAATATAATGATCTCAAGTTATCTAGTATTTTTAAAACGGAGGGTATAGTTTATCGACAGTTGCAAATCAATACATATGTAAAGTAAGTAGTATTGTTTTGACTGATAATAAATGAAGTGATTAACAACTCCACTTATATAGTCATTGATACAGATACCTACTTGGACAAATTTATGAGACATCTTGAACTTTTTTTATATTTTTTATGTATAGGCATGTGCCTATAGCCTCTGAGCGCCGGAGCCCAGGGTCCGCTTATGTAAGCGGACCCTGGGCTCCGGCGCTCAGAGGCTAAAAAAGAAACCAGGGAAAAACGTTCAGATAAGACGGGGACTCCTGCAAAAATTTGACTGTCGGTATTTTTATGGGATGAAATTAAATTATCATAACTTAGTGGGAACCTGTTTTGATACCCATGGAATGTCAATTTCCTTCGTCCTTCAAAAAAAAATGACCTTTGACTGCTTGAAGACCGGTTAGTTGACCGTACGTATAAATTAACTAACTGTATATTGTTAGTATGTAGACTAGCTTTTGGCAGAGAAATTGCCTTACGTAGGAAGCGTAACGACCTTAGGGATGAATGGATAATCCATCCATACAAATGTTGTATAGAGAAAATATTTGTATTTTTGTTTGTAATGAATTCACTCAAAAACACCATCGATTTTGATGAAATTTTCCACAGAGAAAGGAAATTTACCCCAGCGAAGCCGGGACGGGCCGCTAGTCTTGAAAAAAGTTAAGAAACAAAAGTGAATACGGAGGTAGGAAGATATTGAAATATTAGAGCTATTGAACAAAATCTCAATGTTTACAAGTCTCGTACGCCTAATTGGTCGTGCAAATACAAGTCTATCGTGAGCATAAGCGCAGCGTTCCACTTCTCTGTTCAATTATTGACATACACTACCATTTTCTCTCGATTAGATATCTTTTCCAAACGGAAGCTGTACATATTTGCTAAAACTGGACAGACCTTTCGCAACTAAACATTTTTTAAATTATGCGATGTTGAGACTGCTCCCATATTTATTTTCAGTCTACGCTACTGCGAGACTGAAAAACAAAAGATATTTTATTTTATTCATATTTGATGTATTCTCACTGAATGTGAAATAATTCTGATGATGTAATTTTGTTTTTATTTCATTATCATTTTTAGGACATAAAGATTTCAATCATCATGGTTTCTAAAACCAATCTAAATTAACATTATTATAAAAATTGCGTAGTATTTCTGTAATTTCATTAAAATTGCTATAATTATAATACAAATAGAACATTTTAATTATATAAATATTCATAGGATATTCCTCGTCAGGTGCTTAATTTATTTAAACATTATCGAATGATAAAAACAACACATGGTTGTCTCGTTTGCATGAGAACGTTCATTATTTGCATAAACAAACACTTAATTTATCAAATAATCGATATAGGTAGGTATATTTTAGTCCTATTCTACATTTGTACCTAATTAGAATATACATGCTTTTATTATTTGATATAACCTTTCTTTTGAGCTATCGTGTCATCGATCAACTACTTCTGGTAAAGCAAAACTGTATCTGTCTCATCTGAGCGTTTTTACCAAACCCAAGATTCTCATTCTTAATTTAATTTCTTCTCTACTTTGCAGTCTTCAGCATCGTTACTTGTCAGTCTATTGGCACATGTCCTCGGAATAGAGACTGTATTACGATAAACATATAGTGACTATTTCGTTTGTTTCCCGCAATCATTACTATATATACTAACCCAAGTTAGTACCAGCGCCGAACATAGTTAAAATATACTTATAAGTTCCATCAGTGCATCACGAAATGACTATAGCCATGAGGGTTTGTAAAAAAATACATTAGATTATTGTCAGTTGATTAGTTGCATTGCACTAGGTTTTTTTTCGGACTCGAGTGAAATTATGTCATGTGTATGACCCGTTCTAATCTTGTTTGGATAAGACACTACGTCAACGCACGTCTAGGCTCATGATGTGAACTAGTAAACAATAACTACGTGTCGTCAACATTAGATAAGGACCCCCTTTTTCCGCCATAAAGTAATTATTATGTTTTCCTTTAGTAATGTCTTATTGCTAAACGGAAACGCGGAAATAATAAAATAGTATGAACGAATCACTAAATAAATATACTCATATAGTAGGATCTTTCTGATATTGGCACTATACCACTATCGTATAATTTATGAAAGTTACATAGCGATAGGTAAAAAATATGAATATTTCGTGATTTTTTTCTACAGACTTGGTTGAATCGTTATTCTTGCAGATTCCCTATATTTTTCACTTCATACCTAATCTGAAAGATCGAATCCGGAACTTTTGTAAATATCAAATACTTATACAGTTTTATTTTACAATTGCTTAATAAAGTTTACTAGGCACGTCCAAACAGTTTGGCGAGGCCGCTCCCTGGTCTGTATTAATACAATTCTGAGAATATCAACTTTATTACTTGTATCTCCATGAATCGTAAACTTTATAATTTTTGCTATAAGTAACTTTATTGGCCAATTCGCGTACGGAAGTTGTATAGATGGTATCACGCGAATGTTATACATATATAGTTATATATATTTAACTTGGGCAATTCAACCAGTCAAGTGACTGAGTCACTAGTAAATCTCGTGAAGAGGGTTCCCTACGTTGATAACATTATCAAGGTTCTCCACGAACCCTAGGCTTAAAAAATAAGAATTAAGGACGTTAACCTTTGTACGAATAGTAAAACATATTACTTCTTAATAATTCAAAATGTTGCTATATGTTTTACAACCATGTTTAATATTCATGAAAACATTAGCACTCGCAAACATTTTGCATTTTTCTATATCACCCCAAACTGAATATACCTAGCATTTTTATTTTCTGCTTCGGTATTTTATAATTGTAATTTCATTCGATTTTATGCAATATAAACTTGATATTATCAGGAAATCTCCTGTTAATTTGTTATACAACATTTAAATATATAATGATCTGAAATAAATTAGGATCGTTTTTAGACAAGATTATTGTCATTAAGGAGTAATCAACGACTTTCTTTTTTATATGCATTGATTCCTATTCGTTTGCTGTGCTAGTTGTAGGCGAAAGATGGTAAATAAATCTGCGCCTACGATCTTTCAATGTATCTGCCCACCACGCACCAGACGTTTCACGATTTCCTCTGGACAATCAGAACGGATTTATGGCTCCTTAACACGACCTACGCGGCTTTCACGCTTTACTATAAAAATTATATCTGTCAGTTTTTACTTTCCATATCCATTATTAATTAGATGACCTTAGTTGTAAATCATAGTGCTATACATTTTTTGGAAGCCTACTCCAAAAAAATGTACGGCACTAATGTTAGGCATCCGAATTATTCTTGGAAGCGAATCGGTAAATAAATAAATAAAAAATCTTTACCAATTCACTACCAAGATCAAATCTTTGACATTTCTGACGAAAAATAAAAAGGGCGTATAAGATCTTTTTTAACTATTGGACTATATAATTAAATAAGTTTTTTCTCATATCAATATTTTAAACGTTATTGGGTAGGTACTTATGTTTCATGATATCAATACTAGTATTAATGATTATTAAAAGTTTTTACACCATAGTAACGAGACCACCTGTTTCTACATTTTATCGATAAATGCATGAAATGTAAATGTCACACTTCTGTCCTATTTATCGATTATTTGATTAAGTGTCACGTAATGACGCTAGTGCGATCGGATTTATAATACAATATTCCGAAATTGATTAGCACATAAAAGCGAATTATTGTAAAATTATTACATTGTGAATTTTTGTGAACATTGATGTTGTGATTGATCCTCGTCTAAGATGTCCATATAAGGACTTCTAGTAGACGTCTTCTACTTAGAGCGGTTGTTGGAACCGGCCTGCGGCATACAATCTATGTTGCATCCAATAAACAATGTAAAGAATCCATCTATCCATCGATTCTTTCCATTGTCTATTGATATTTTCTTTCCATTGTATTTAGAAAGAGCTTTATCAATATATTCAAGTAAACCTAACGTGATGTTGGCCTTTTCAAATAATTTTCATGTTATCTTTCGGGCATTTATAGTGATAAATATGTATTTTACGCATTTCACTGAAATTATAATATATGTTAGACTTGGAAAAAATAATTTAAATAACACTAATATTTCATGTTAGACCTCTTTTCATTTTCATAATCTTGTACAAAAAAAATTGATGACGATTTTCATAAATATGCTTCACAAACTGAGCAAGCGACCTCTAAACTGGAATCGCACGATCGCAATGTCTCCTACGTTCAGGACATACATAATTTCGGCGCATGAATCGTATTTGTATGCAAATGAACGACTAATTAACACATTTTGAGCGGTGTTGCTACACTGTAGAACATAATTCAGGGCTGCGATAATTTTCAGTGGGCGTGCGCTTTAAAAATAACCACAAATCGGTCTCACGCGCTGTACGATTAACGGCAGACTATTGTTTACATTATAATTAGGATTTCATAAATTATGCACTTTCTTATGTATAGCATTTTTTTGGTTAGTTCTAATAGCATCACAAACGCTGTTGGGGCCAATTTTAATATAATTGATTTATGATTATTTAAAACCAAAAAACCCGCAACACGATTTTATATATCTTGTAGCTTAATCTCGACTATATAAATTACACTATGCGAGAGTTTCCTGTTGCCTGTATACAAAATGCTAGCCAAAATCAGATAAACGTTCGTTATTAAAGGTAGACGCATTATTTTCATTTTAATGATCTTAATTAAAAATGTTCACTTGTTTTGTTCTCTTAAGTAGATATATGTTTCTTTGTGTGCTTCTTTTTTTTCCAAGTATAGAAAATCACCATAATCCAATGCAATTTGTAACCTGAATAAACTTGATCCGAATCGGCGCAAGTCGAACAATAGGACATTACACGTTACAGGTAAATGTGCCGATAAACGCTGCCTACGCATTGTACGCACCAGTTTTTTATATGCTCTATATCAGGAAGAAAAAAACTCTCTCTTATAATACAATAAACTAGATCTGTATAAATATTTCATGTTATTTTTAGACGAGACATATTGTAAGCGAAACATGGGGCTTACTCCGAACAAAACGCAATTTCGAGACGGGCGTCGATAGCGATTAATGGGGCTTCAGAAACTGATTTATTAATATATACCTATATAAATTTCTAAAATGTACACTTCGTGTTACTGACGAAATAGGAGACGAGTTTTTTTTCGACGACGACCTTAGTTTTTGTAGATAAGATGCATGGAGACGTATGTCGTATCGAAAATATAAATTAAATCGCGAGGAGATATCTTGGCCATGTGAAAATGATAGAGAGCATATTTCCATCGTAGAGATTGTCCCAAATAATATAGGACTTCTCTTCAAGTAAACGATGATGGTTTCTATTTTTTCATCCTTAATTTATCTTCTTATGCAAAAATATTTTTTTTTACTGTATTTGTCTGAAAATATAAATTTAAATATTTTTTAAAAGTTGCAGTCAACGAGGCAAATTTGCAAGAGTTTATTGTTAGGTTGATCACTCACTGTTTTTCTTTTATTTATTTATTATTCTCTTCTACGAAATGTTTGGCGGGCGTTTCGGTAGAAATAACTCGAGAATTGATACTGTCATCAGAGCGACTGAATCACATTTCGATCGCCTCTTGATTTATATACGATTTGTAAACAATTATACGTACTTAATGTGGGCTCGTGTCAGTCAACACGCTACTTCGGATGCATTCGATCTGATATTTTTACTAAGTAATACTTATTGTAACAAGTAGTTACTACTAGTTCGTTTATTCCATGCTTACTTGTTATAAATCAGTTGATATTAAAATTCTATAAATAAGTACATATTTCATTTTACTAATAACATTTTAAAATATGAATAATGAATAGGCACTTATAGGAAAGCCTTGCTATATACATATAAAGTTTGGAGAGATTAAACAAATTTTAGATAAATCACTCAATGTAAATATAAATTCCAGACAGAGTACATTCTAAGATACATACATACTCTCATTCCTCTACTGCGTGTATTGTTTTTTTTATTAGTCAATACCTTATGTTGACTATTAAAAAATATTTAATTTATATTGTACCTACGAGAAGGACGGACAAACGGACAAGTTCCCATCTCGTTCTACACAAAGTTTCATAATATCAGTGTTTAACGAACCCTTGTCTTTATGGATCATGAATTAATAAGGATTAATATGTAACAGCGACTAACATGGATAATAAAATTTTAAAAGGATTTACAACTTCTCGTCATTTGGTTTAATAACCTCAAGATGACGCAGTGACCTGTGTACGTCATCATTCTACTGCTGTATCTATTAAAATGTTGAGGTTCCGTATATACCTACTATTCCAATTTTTACATTTGAAAAGTTTATTTTCTCGTAGTTGTCTTTCGTTGCCAGTATCATTAAAAAGCTAAGTGAACATTTAATAAATAGGGGCATATTACGCAAAGCTCAGCGTTAGTGAAGTGCAAAAAATGTCGGGTAGTTCTGTTGACTTGATTGACTGATATAAACTTGATTTTAACTGAAGATCTTACCTGTATGAATTCCATATTTCAACAAGTCTTCACGTGTGAAGTGCTTCTTTTCGACCGTTTACTGGCTCGAAAATTTTACAGCGTGAGGCGCATACCATTGTTTTCGGAGTTTTTTTATCTTATGGAAAACGATTTTTCCCAATATTTCGGCACCCGAATATGCTACATTGTTGTATATTTTCACAAACGAATGCTTATATAATGAAAGGATTAATAAAGTAGGAGTACTAAAATAAACGCTTGCTTTAATCGACATAAGGCGGCAAAGCATTTGTGTACCTAACATGCAGTCCTGTACTCTGGCGGGATAAATGTGCAGTAATACTCCTTATTCATTATAAAACGGTCTTAAAGATTTGCCATGCAGTCTTTTTTTATTGCTGATGAGCGTGTTTTTCTCTTCTTCTTTAATCCTAAAAAAATACTTAAATTTGAAATTGTTAATGTTGGTTTTATTTGGGTTAGGCATTCAGCTATTAACTGACAAAAATTGGCTCAATTACAGTATAATTACTTTTTATCGTGTTGCCATACCACCAATTAAATGACATCAAGCAAGAATTAAGCTTTCTTTGAAAATAAAAATATGATATATAATTAATATATATATATATATATATTAATTAGTAAATTATACTTGTTATGAAGCGTACCTGAAATTACAAGTAAATGTAAAACCCCATTCTCCTGAATACCACGTTGGTGCAAGTATGGCTTATATTTTTTAAAATATTAGTTTAGTCAAACTATTTAAATAAAAATACATAAATAATTTTGTCAATTTAATAATAAGTTATGCGAAGTTAAATATTTGTCTCAACCCATGTACTAATTACCTAGTCTCGCTCATTCATACCTGTACAAGGCAAATGAAGAAAGAGACAGATGTCACCATGTTGTTTATTTATTTTGATGACTCTAAAATCAACGCATGGTTAAAATACAAATATTACCTATAAATACCTAGTCGCTTTCTAATTACCGCTTCACGCAAATAATTGAAAGTTATATATTTAATATTAGCTAAGTTTAATTGAGTGCAATTAAAAATACTTGTTTATATTGTCCATAGGTTTTAATATAAGGTGGCAGTTTTCTGAAAAAACTAGTAGGTAACAAAAAATCGACGTGGTAATTAGGTGAAGAACGAAAATCTGGAGAATGACCGATATTTTTATAAAAACTCAAGCAAGGAACCCTCCATTATCAGTCAAAATTTATATATTTACTTGATGACACAGCGTCATGTTTTACTATCCAATTATCTTATCTAGTCTCCATGTATATGGTTTGTGTTTATAAGACCAGAGGGGTTAGTGCGGGTTACCATTTCACTTCTTACCATCGAATCAATTCGAAGTGAAACGCAGCGAACCAATGACATTGGCGTGTGGTTGTCGTTGCGTCACAATGGCGTAATGTGATTGGTTCGCTGTGTATCGTTTCGAGTCGATTTGATGGTGAGAAGTAAAATGTTAACCCGCCACAGCTCAGAGCGGCTGTGTTAGGTTACCTATACTATGAGCGTACTCATGCGACGATACGTGATACTTTTGTCTGAATAAACTTACAATCATAACAAATGTGCAATAAGAAAATCACGTATAATATATATATATATATATATAAATAAATAAATAAATAAATAAATAATATATATATATATATATATATATATATATAACACATCAAATAATTATTATAATTATTATTATAATGATTATTTAAATGTTAATAATAAATTTACTTTTATTATTAACATTTAAATAATAAATGTTCTCTTTTATTATAATTTGCAAAAAATACTCAGGATCGGCTCAAATGAAATGTAACAACAATTTTCCGCTAGCGGAGGCGCGTTGTTTTGTTCTCACTTACTGGGAAGTAGAACTAGTGGGGCAAACCAATAATAAAAAGCAGAAGCTACGGTTAAACCACAGACCATTCAAGGCGGGTACGCTGCGACATGTTTTGGACAGAACATTGTTCAAAAACATTAAAAGGTGCGTGTCTTTTATTGTTGTAAATTGATTGTTTTTATGTTATTGAACAATGTTATGTTCATAATATGGCGCAGGGGACTCGGCTATACAGATATATATTTGCCAAACCCTCCCGTATTCTGTTCGAGACAAGAATTTTTTTTTTCACTAATGGACATGTGTGTCTGGCTTTAGAAATTCTCGATTGTATTGAAGTCATTGTGTTGCCCATCACTACTAAGTTAATTAAAGCAAAACCTTGTCAATTTTAACGTATTTAAGAACGTTCCAATGAGAGCTAAGCTACCTTCCGCCGCACTCCACCACAATTTGGCGATTACGTTTCCATACTAAAATGTATGCAAGCGTTGTCTTTAAGAGGCTAAACTAAACAGCAACGCGATCTAAATAGTTCTGTGGCGTGCCCACAGTTCCAACCGCGTCTGTATCAAATGAAAGCAAAAGCGTTAAGATAAATAGTGCACCTTCAGGTCACTATGACTGACAACTGTCGCTACAAAAGAAAGCAAAGAGCACACTACTACTAGAGCCAAACACGCGACGCGACGAGCTTCAATATATTCTACCACACGCCCCTCTGGACGGACAGACTGACAGCGTCTATTTGTCTCGTGTCATTTGTAATGACATCTGTCAAAAAGGCACTATCGTTGTTGACAATATAGAAAAAATCTGAATTATTCGGTATTTCCTAATTGCATTTCTGGGTTTTTACCGCACAGCTTTTACAGTTTTCTATTCACACATTTCCAAACATATATAAACCAAATAGATTTTGAGAAGAATTTGAGAAATATTGAGATTATTTTCGGAATATCGTTAATATAAGTAATTAGGTATCGTTACGCACATCGTAACAATACTTAATTACTTATATTCAATCAGTCAATGGTGTAGTTGCAAAAATTACGATCAGTAGTGAAGATATGACGACTAAAATTGTAAATTATTAGTAGGACTAACTAATAAATGTTAATATAAGGGTATAATTATATAATTTTGTATAGACTAGAAGCAGATGTCACTGAAGTAAATTTGAATTGAAAAATAAACACAAGTCGTAAAGAGAGTACACACAGTATTTGTCTACTATCAACCGTACCGCAGTATCACCGTCGCATACGCACCTATCGCTTTAAGTCTCTACATCCCATATCATAATTTATTTAAGATAATTTTGCCGGTGATAAGATGAATCTAAATTAAGAATTAGTTCAACGGCCGCTAACCTAATTATTTTAAACATTTAAGATTAATTGCTCTATTCATTGATGCCATATCGCGGGTCATATGAAGGTCAGATTGGGATATGCTCAGATTTTCTCACAAATTTAAATGAACTACATTCATAGCGGTACAGATTAGAGAACTATGAATTAATTTATCAAGACAGACATGTACAACAACAATCTCAGACGATAAAGAAGACATGATTAAAGCCATGTCAAGTAACTAACATAACAGACAGGCTTCTGCTTTGACATTAAACGCTATCATCATTATTATTTAAATAAGAATTAACTATGTCGTTAGTTTCCTTGCACTACTCATTACGATGAATTTCACAAGGTGGTGCTCACACAAGGTACTTAGGACTGTACAAAATATTGTTCCTATTTTGCTCAGGAGCAACGTCCAGGTAATGCCATAGAGAGAAAACATAATGAACCATTTGGAACGATACAGCCAGTGGAGTAGCTAGTTGTAGTTCCTAGTGAAATAAATCAGGGGCCCCACTCCACCTAAGCTGTTGAAATGTTGTATGAACACGTAAATGTATAATATAAGGTCCGATGTAAAAAAGATCTGGAGCCTGACTTTCACGCGATCTTCTATATGTTGCATTTCATCATATTCCGTTGGAAGTTAACACAGTTTCTACATGCACAGAAAATCATATCGATATAGTTCAATTATACGTTTTCAATTATGAAGTTGTCTAAATATCAAGTCAAGTCAAAGAAATGCACCAACTAGATCGGCGGACATGATAGGGTCATAAACACGTAGCACCGTCCATCAGACTGTAAGACAGGGATACGATCGCATTGCCTGGAAAAACTACTAATGATGACGTCTCTCAGTTATGGGAATACTACTACTAGAATGATGATGAATCCGACAAATAAGAAATTGCGTGTAATCCTACGTGACGTGCCTGGTGCACAACACCAACTAGCCCTTTGGTACTTACGGCATTGGCTACACCGCACAGCCTCCGCCGCCGCCGGCGCACTTCATAAAGGGAAATAATTCGAGCCGTGCGCGGGCGCAGGCCACAACCGGCGCTACCGGTCTTCACAATGGCGGCCGAGACAATGCGCGCAGGAGACGATGACGGATGCCTGACGCTGCATGCCCTACCATGCGGCCGCACTGTATTTTCTAAACTTCTGATTTCGATTGTGTCGTTTTCCTAATCCTAGCTTCCTAACTAACATTATAAATTCGAAAGCAAGTTTATTCGTTTATAACCCTACACACTTTATCTACTTAATTAAACTAAAAATTTTGCATATACATATAATGAAAACTATTCCTACGAAAAGTTCACACGATAGTTTACTGACATGTGAATATGAAATAAGATATAAATTCGAACAAGGATTTGTTAAAAACCCGACATCGATAAAATATTTCCTTAAAATAACAAAACTAGGAACATAATTATCGTGATGTCACCGTAAATATGTTACTAGTAGATCTTCAGACTACTTAAAATTGATTGAATAATTTTAAAAACAAGATTATGAAAAAGCCACTTGTTTCCCATGACTTTAGATTCCCATAGACAATTTGTCGGCGCCACACGCTCGAGTCATCTTTGTGTGGTTCATACAACAACAAATGTTGATATCTCTATTTTAATTTAGCACTGATTGGTTTGTTTTTTTTTTAAACGTGTTCTTAAATTAAAACTGAAAATCAATTCAAAATGTAAAATGAATTTGGAAAGCATGGTTAATGAATCGAGCTTCAGACTTCTTCTCAATATGCGGTGTGTTGACAATATACAGGCTGTCTTTTAAAATCTATATTATAATTATAACTAAATTAAAAACCTATTTAATATTTTAAAAACCGTTTGACCCTATTAACTGTCCGCAGTATCGTGACCTTAATCAGTAGTACTACAGTTTAAATCTTCGTTATCTCTTGTCTTGATGGAAGAGTGAACCTAGACCGAACTGTGTTGGTCTAGGCTTGATAGTGTAATCACTGAAATTAGGCTTTGTACACACAGATAACTGCGGATAACGTAATGCTCGATACAAACTTTCAAGAAAAGAACAATCCTTGCTATATACTTCATATATGATGTTAATTTCTCTCTGTTGGTACAAACGAATTGGTCTAAATTGTAGAACACTTCCATGACTATATTTTCCCTAGCAACTGTTTTAACATAGGTATTAATTTATCATTTGAAGTTTTCCCACACAAAAGATAAGTGAACGTAAACCAACTACATATTAGAAAGAGCAATTTACCGTATTATAATTTCTGTTCATAATTTGCACAGTTGTGCAAACCACATCTTGACATCACGAGAAATATGGTAATACAGTCGAGTTCATTAATTATTATCTATACTTACAATATAAGACTGAATATACGAAACGTAAGTATAGGTAAGATTTTCAATGAATGACGTAATACACAAATGAATATTAAACAGCCCGAAGTCTGTCTGAGGCGCCGCCGATGTCGTTGGCATTCAAAAATTAAAAAATAAATACCACCTATTAAAAAGAATGGTTCGTGGCGCCACGAGTCCCGCCCAGTCACACAAACCCGAGTCATATAATGAGGGAGGCACGATGCTGGCGCCTATGTTATCTCGGCACGTGGCAGCTGCCTTAGACCTTTCTCGACTCTTCCTAGAACGCATTCCATTTCACAATAGTCTCATATCTTCAGGTCTCAAGGCCTACTTGGAGCAATCATTTAATGAGAATCTGCAACTTTCCCAGTTTAACGATACCATAAACAGAGTAGAAATCCTTGTCGGTACACGGGAAAATTATGTGCATTTCTATAAGGACGATTGTTCATCGCATAACTGGCGTATGCAACGCAAGCATCTGTCAATCATTCGTGTTTTGTCGCAATTCCTTGAAGAAAGCACGCCCTTATATAGAAACTAGACTTGGTCATATTTATGGCCGCTTTTTGGTGCCAGTGCGCAATTTATTAATTACAGTAGTGCCGTTATTAGTAGGTACATTTTCCAGCATTAAATATGCGCTAAGAGCTCGAGATTCTTATTATTTTTATATTATTCTTACTTCTGACATTCCATAGCCATCCAACTTTATATAAATGAGTTACCAGTTTTTTAATACGAACAAAGTTAAACGAATTTAAGAGTGATTACCATTTTTATGTTTCTTTGATATTCCTTTAGTTTTAAATAAATAATATGCCATTGAATAAACGCTAAACAGGCTACACTAATCATTTGCCATAAGTATTGAGGTTGTAATTTAAAAACACACACGACTGTACCTTTTTTATTTTTCACTTAAATATTAATTGAAATGGTATCTCTCCATCATAATTAGAATTCCTGGACATAGGATTTGAATGTATGCGTCGTGTACAGTGCACACTACACCGGTATCCAGTTGCATCCGCTCCGTCGCCATGCGCATTAGCTGGTATATGCCTAGCACTATGGCCGATCGAGATGAGAATGACGCCGATTGCCTAAATTATAATTCTCAGCTCACATATTTTTACACAGCATATTTCCCGTTTTCCTTATCTATTTGTATTTGTATGTCTATTAATTAAAAACTTTACATTTTCAATATACTTAAATTGATACGAATATAAAAAGAAGAACAATCAATGTAACATTATTATTTTTTTTAGATGAATAATTGATACTGACTGATAAAAAACCTGGAACTATCATGAATACCTATATAAGATCTGAAAATTCAACTGCTAGTTACGTCTATTTACGGTTTACGCGGAATAAGAATTTCTTCCATTTTAGTAACATGTCAGACAGCGATTGCTTCTAATTAGTTACTATGTAATTGATAGGCGCGGTAAAATTACCATTCGTATGCGAATTTGATAACGTGAACTTATGTGCTATAAATATCTATTGGTGCGAAAATGGCGCTAAATATAAGTAGTGGTGTACAATAAAACCATAATTTTCCTGTATGTTCATAACCGCAGCCGATTTTACATATTTTTGCCTAATACCTATATTTAGGTATAGTTAAAAAAATATTAAAGTATCCTAATAAAAATCGAACTAGTACTTCTGAATTACTTGTCTAAAATGTAGTCCCATTCATTCAGTCTAGTTACTCAACCCGTATAAATTGTTTCTAACTTGACGTCGACGATAATGCATTAGCTCTACGGCTTTCGTCTTGCGTTTAGAAAAAAGATAACGAGCAGACTGAACGGTCGTGTTAAATCTTTGATAGCAGTAGACACAGTATAACAATTTCTTCATCAGTTTTATTTTATTATTTAGTGTTGATAGAAAAATATTTAATTATAATTGTTTGAGGGGTGATTAATAGTAATATAAAATAATTAATTTATTATATAAGGTGAATGTAACGTGAATTTTATAACCCTTTTTGCTCTAAGATTATAGTCGTAAACTTTTATATTATTTAATGTGACAGAATTATTCTATCGTGAAATTAATGGTGTGAACGTGGTCTTGTTTCTCGTCAGCGATACATTTTGTCGCGATTAGTTGTTGAAATAGGATAAGTAGTATTAAAGTACGATCGGTCAAATCAAATAATTTTATTATAAATTAATTGAATATGACATGAGAATATTAGTAAATGTGTAACATTTTAATAAAAACATATTTATAAAAATCAAATATAATATGTAAAATATAACACCACTCAAAATTAGTCTCACTAAAAATCGAAACTATTGTATTGAAAATGTTTCTTACTATTTAATGTGTCATATTTTATACTTTCTTTCTCATTTTGTTAATATTATTACCATTAAAATTATTTTTTCTTTACAGATTATAATGACAGTCCATCAGATCAGAAGACGAATAAACACATCCAACTACAAACACAAGATGTAAATTGGTTTAGACTTTCAGTGCAAGTGTTAGTGACATTACAAATAATACGTGAACTCATAATGTGTAATAGTGGAATTCTGGTGCTCAGGACAATGGATAGGCGGTGTTTTATATTCAAACTGTTGGTCTTCCAACTCCTGGTGGCGTGGACCAGCGCGATTTACGTGAGGCCTGATGCGGTAAAGGTGGAGTACCCTGCCGATTTCAATAAGGAGGTCCAGGCGAGCATAAGAGAATTATTACATACTGGTGAGTAATTAAAAAAAATATTTTGAAAAGTTTACTTTTGTAAAGAATTTTTCTATGGGAATTTGTCGACAATTTTCAACCTTAAAAATATATATTGAAATAAAAATAATTTATTTATATTTATTGAATTTATTGCTTGTTTTTGTAGAATTTTACAAACATCAAATTTCATTTTTATCCCTAATACTCAAAGCAAACGCAAGGACGAAGATGTGTATAATGTATGAGGTAGGTACCTATTAGATAATGTGGTGCCAAATTAGAGATTGTCTGTCTCTAAATACATCTACAAATATTAACTCAGTATCAAAACCTTGACTGTTATATAATTTTATATGATTCATGTGTGTAAATTGTGATTAGAACATTATAAATAACGCTAATGAGTGAATGAGAATGAACTTTACTGATAATGTTTTTTTTATACGAATGATTTAATTTATTCGAGAGTACTTTGTCCGGGAATTTTTGTCCGATAGATAAGCCACCTGTGGATTGATAAGTCGTTTGGTGCTTTTAAATTTAATTTAAATATTTAATAAAACAGAACATGATAGCTATAATTCGAAATCAAAGTACCGTAACATCAAATACGACAGTTGAAAAGGGTACGTGTATGCCATGTCATTAGTAGAATTTAGGGACATGTAACATGATATATAACTAATTTAGTATCATTTTGTGGTTGTCATGAACTTGAAAAGCTGCTAATTGGATACGTCGCGCGTGATGGGTGTAAAAAAAAACGGACGCGCACGACATGTGTTTTTTATATGCCTATATAGGTGAACAAATGTTGTAACAAATATTAATAATAGGATTTCAGCATACACCATACAAAATTTAAAAATTACTTTGCTTTTCTGCCGACGTCACGGTTACTTGAAGGGAGTGTGAAGTTCAATTCTTTATTGCATCCGATGTTGTTCCACAACGCAGGTACTTCATGCATGGTGTAAAATAATTTAAAAAAAAATGAAATCATTTTGTTGGAGTCAGGTTACTTTGGTGAAACAAGTTTCTACCTACATGGTGGTATTTCATTCTTTTTTTTAAATGTATACCTACTCATACGCATACTCTATATTTTGCTCTTTATTTTTTTGCATTCGCAGATGATCACAGTTCATGTATTATGATCTGTCCAAGTGTCAATGTACCTAGAATAGTACAATATGCGTAACTAAGTACTATAAATCTGAAGCCGTGATTTTAAAACCGCCTTTGTATCTTGCCTAAAAAAACTGTGACCCAACCGATTAAATGTTCTCACTGAACAAATTTTAAAGTTCAACTCTCATAGCCATATTGTTGTTGACCCCATTGATTGTCCGGATCGTTCTAACTTCGCCTGAAATGTACACAAAATGAGGCATTAACGCATTGGAATTGGAACCGATAACCGTAAACGACAATGGTTTGGCAGGATTTATAAAACAATGGTGTTATGTAGGTCCGACACGGTCGTTCAACTTTCAGGCTAAAATTGGCGCGCATCTAAGTTTAAGGCGTTTACCTCCGATAAATAAATGACGGTGACTATAAAACGTGCTATTTTTTCCACACGTTTTCCTAAAAGTTGATCATTGATTTTTATTTTATCAAATTAAAATCAATGATCAACAAACAACAAACAACAAATCAATATTCGTTTTTTATCGACTTATTAAAAAATAATACATCCTTCCTTTATCAAAGATAGTTTAATTATTTTATCTGTGTTCTTGCTTTCATTTTTCTAGATTTTTATGTATAGTAATCGTAATGCATCTAAAATTATAAGTGGTGCGTGCCAATTACTAGTCACGATCTCGCTAATCAAGAAAACCACTGAAAATCAGTTAAAAAAACTAAATTGATGAGAATTTCACTTTTAGATTTCACTTACACATGCACTCAAGTGCAAGATTTCTAACAATGTATTATTAGGTCGTACACCCAACTATTGCAAAACACCTACAATAAAAATGTTTTGGTCGTAAAAATGTTATTGTGCTAATGATTCACAGAGATCATATTTATCAAACATCCTTCGTTACACATAAAACAAAGTCCTCTACCGCGTCTGTCTGTCTGTTCGCGATAAACTCAAAAACTTCTGCACGGATTTTCATGCAGTTTTCACCAATAGATGGTGTGATTCCTAAGGAAGGTTTAGGTGTATAATATATTATTTTTTACCGAGTGAAGCCGAAACGGGCCGCTAGTTAAATTATATATTTAAAATGAATCCATTAATATTTCCAACAAAAAGAAAATATAAAAGATCCTCTGATTCGGGCAGTCACTCGTTATCAGCAATCTGATTTGTTATCAGTGTATGACGCGAGTGACGCCAGCGCCGGGTACACACCGATGATGTGGCGATCATCGGGTGATGCTGTAACCGATACCTGATATGAACCCACAACGCTGGCAGCCTTGAAAACGGAACTTTTCACAATTTTACACTTGAAACTAATGAATGAATTATAAGAACGTTGATAATTTGATAATAAATAAATATAAATATATACGGACAAATCACACAGATTGACCTAGCCCCAAAGTAACTTCGAGACTTGTGTTATGGGATACTAACTCATCGATACTATATTTTATAACAAATACATATATAAATAAACATTCAAGACCCGGGCCAATCAGAAATAGATCCTTTTCCATCATGACCCGAGGGTTCGAACCCAGGACCTCTCGGTTCAGAGGCAAGTGCTTTACCACTGCGCCACCGAGGTCGGCAAATAATAATATTTACAATTAATGTTGATTACTAATGATTGAGGTTCATTAACCTTGACGGAAAAAACATTTTCTTCTATTTCTTTAGCATATCAGAAGCCAATTTTTTACATTAAAAGAAATATATTTAATAACAACGTCCCGAATTATAAGGGATACAATTTGTATGAAAATTTAGCTTAAAAAACTTATTCCCTATATATTTTCTGGTATTTTCTTTATAAATTGCCTTGTTTGCTCCGTACTCTAGAAAATTTATTCATGAGAAAAAATTGGGCGACGCTACCACAGACATAATGGGTACAATGCGACTCTAGATATAATCTAGATTCAACATTAAATAATGTTAATTTGTTTATATAATTGAGTTAGCCTGTAATAACAGATGCAAGTTGTATATAAATTGATGGAGGTAATACAGATTTCGCACAGACATGTGCACTTGTGCAAAGCAGGATCAGTACACATGTCTGTGTATAGTAAACTACGGTATTAGAAAATGAGTAAAGTGTGTGTGAGTGATATGGTATCATTAACTATTACGAGTAGGTACCTACTTCATTTATCGCGAAGTAGTTTACTAGCTGTGATCTTACTTTACACATTGTTCTTATCATTTTTAAGAAAATTGAATTAGTTGCGTCAGGATTTGATTAGGTATACAAATTAGATTTAATTATTAACTAAAACATATAGTGACGTGATGCAACTATTGAGGCAAATATAATTTCATGTGAAATGTTCAATACATTTGTGCGCTTTATAATTTCGGAATTCTATAAAAGATATCAATACAATTTTTGATCAACGATACATCGGCATATTAGTTCCATAAACATATTTTATTTTGTTTCGAAAAAGGCTAATAAAAATCCTTGAACTAAGGTTTATTTTCAAGAACAAACATCGTAGATTTAGATAAAGGATCTTTAAAAAACGTTATTAAGTGGAAATTATTGTATAATCTAAAATTATGATCATTATATCAACCTTGACCGAAGACCCTATCGTAAGTAATGAGTATGGTTATTATGGACATCATAGACTTTATAAAAACGATGGAGGAGATACAAAAATCCATTTGTGTGAAGCCATTTTATTTTAACAAAAAATATATCAAACAACTAACCTAGGATTTGTCATAATTTTGAAATCGGCCTTGCATAAAATTTAGAATTTTAGTATTGGGTTAAGTTTTGGATCATAAATTCAATATTACTTTCATTCACGTCTGAACAGATTTAGAAGATTTTTAATACACATATCTGTTAATTTACTCAAATTCCCAACCAATAAAATAAACATGTATTGTTTTCATCCAAGTTGTGTAACATTTTCTCGTTTCTTGATAGATCGTACCATGTCTATTTATTGGTAAGTCTATGCGGCTATGGAAGCATTTTTGATATGAAGATTGCCGACTGGTTCTCATCCGGCATTGGAATTGAATAATTATTTCTATTAGATTAGTGCCATAGCCACAGGGGTCCGTAATTATTGCGATGATTAAAATTGCAAGCACCTGCACTAATTAAACAAAAATCAATAGCTACTATCAATAGATTACATTGGCTGGTTTTTATAAGCTTGTATTTAACTTGCAATTGTTACTATGTGGAACGGTGTAACTCAATTTTGAAGTAGACATCTTTAGGCGGTTGCGCTGAAATTTTGTATTCACGTTTAGTTCGACATACTTTAATTCATGACAATAAATGCTTGTTCTAAAATAATAATAAAAAGCTTGGATTCAAACATAATTATTAAATTTATTAGATTAGCTTGATTCTTCTCCTTCTAAGCATGTAGAGGCGTGCACGCACCCGTGTGACGCATTAAAATAATGTATACCTAACGTCCGGCGCACCCTGGACAACGATCTGCAAGGACGGCAAGTCGGTAACGCAGACCGGCCCATCCTTCCACCACGATTCAAAGTCGAAATTAGCTTGATTTATGTAATATGAGTGAGTCTAATTTAATTTAAATTATATTATTACAAACTGTGCATATTAACTCCTGTGGAAACACAATGTCCTAATGACTTGGTTCCAAATAGGGCGTCTAAACAAATAAAAATGGCTTCTTACCTCTATAGACACAAGAATTTTAATAATTCTGATAAGTATTTTTCACCTATTTCACCTCGAATTGAAAAAGGGAATGACATAGAAATGCGGTAGATACACAATAAGGAGCTGTTCCATATGTTAATGAAGTACATACCCAAATAAGCACGCGCGTATTGGAAGTCGGATGTAGCAGAGGTCAGATACTTTACCTGCATTTTTAAAAGATTCCAGTCATGCAATAACAGCTAAATACACAAGTAATGCACGAGTTATTTATTCATTAACACGCCTAGAAACGCTAAAATTGTCCATCAAAACTGTCAATCGTCCATCGCAAATGTCTTAGAAATCTAAACAAAACCAACACAAATTATAAATAACTTAATATGATTCCTCAATAATTTATTGACTAATAAATTATAGTAGATAATTATTATTTTGATGTCTGTATTCTACATATATATGTATTATTATATAATATGTATGTGATTATTCTACTGATGCATAGTAATCATTGTCGATTAAAAAACTTCTTGTCACTACAAAGATATGAGCAACAAAATTAAACGTGTTATCTATTAGTAGAGATCACCTGTGGTCCACAGCTGTTGAAGTTTATTTAATTAAAATAAAAACAACATAGAATATAATTGTCATATTCTTGGTCACGAGTTAAGGTCTTCAAATAATTACAAGACATTAGCAAAATGGGTAGATACCCCGTATAAGGAATCTGTATAATTTATAGAGAGGCTTGTATAAGTTTGTGATGGCCCGTCCTCCTACGCGGCGCACGCGCAGGTCGCCGCTCTGTCGCGTCAGGGGCGGCGCTCTAGGGTAATTGTATGTAATTGCTTTGGGATTTAGGGTTACCTGTTCTTTCCATATCATATTATATATAACGTAGCCTGGGCTCTGACGCTCAACGGCTGAGAAGGAACCAGGAAAATGCTCATATCATTCCATTCATATCTATATTTATATACCAACAACGTCATTCATACATTTATTATTTGATAGTATTATTCAATACCTGCTTTGCTTGCTTTTATATACGTAAAAGCAAAGCAATTGCCTTCAGAACTGGCAGATAAGATTTACACAATATAACGTTTTTATTATTTATATTCGGAACTTGATAAAGACTGGCGCTATATGAAAATTTGTAATAAAAAAATACAAAATGTATTTAGCTTACGAACTGTTATTTTTCTCGGATAAAATATTCCTAAATTGAATGTTAAACTGACAACCCTACCTCAGTTTTGTCGGACACGCGAGCATTAGTCTAGGGTTGCCCTCGCGCTGAAGAAAAACACACATTAAACCTCCGACACTGCATCTAATTCACAAAGAACATGGCTTTAATTTTCAATTTTTACGATCTTCATTTACATGTTTAACCCCTCTTGCTGTGATGGTTATTATTATTTTATTTTTTGTTACAATTTCTTTAGTTCTGTTTGACTTACACTTGTGAATAGTAGTTATTATTATAAAATTTTACTTTCATTAGTATAAATATTGAAAAATAGTGATTTAATCAAAAACTAACAAGCATTATATGTACTTCTGCACTATGGAAATCCCTACACATGTTTATCTCTAATGCAAATAGTTGCCGTAATAGATGTTGCTCATGCGTTTTATTACTTCCGTTAAATCATTAATATAGAAAGTTCTTGTAAATTCATGGAAAATAATAAAGAATATACTGATATGGTTATGTATGTTGTCGTCGTTGATTGAAAAGATAATTGGGCTCTCCTAGGTCTATATTGATTTATTATAGGCTAAATATGGAATGAGAAAGACACGCAGCAAGTGGAACCTGTGTGGCCTTACTAGTCAACGAGTGTCATATCACTGGCGACAGACAATATAGAAAACATAGATTATATCCTAACTAATGTCCTAATCTTAATTAATTATATATGTGAAAGTATTTTTGTTCGTTTATCACTTCTTCACGTTTTATCTATTTATTAACTAATTTTCTTAAAATTTTGCATATATGTACGGAGACGGACATGGGTATCAAATATAACTTTTCGCGTGCAAAATACGGGTGGAGCTGGGGGCAAAACAAATACAAGTTATACAATGTTATAAGCAAATGTTCACGTTGACATCACTCTTATTGATTTTTTAAACTGAGTTTATTTCTTAAAATGATGACAAGATTTTTATTTTTATTCAGAATCTGACCTATATTGGCTCTATGTATTATACTTGTTTATGAATACTTAACTATTGAAATTAAGTTTAGAGATATAATAGAAAAGAAACCGAAAATATTTAAGGTTTTAGATGAATAGGTAAACCATGTTGTAATACAAATAAAAAAATAAGAGTCTATGTGGAACGGTATCATTCCTTAAAAATTTGAATTTGAAGCTCATCTTGCATATGTTGACAATATAAAATTGTATCCCGAAAATATAAATGCAAGTAACCCAAGCAGAATATAAAACCGTATGGCCACATCTGTGATCACAATATTTTATTCCTAGCTCCGCTGACGCTGCAACTAGATTCGCACGAAATGGTTCGAGTGATGAGCGATAAGCTAATAATGATTATCTAGTGTAAAAATAAAACTAGTTACCGAGAAACGGCGTGGTGTGACAAATGTTAGGCGTGGGCTTTGCTGGTAACGTGGCGCCAACCGGAGAAACGATATTTAATTACTTAGTTCAATGAATGAAAATATTTTGCTATCCTTTTAAGGAAATTCGCACTTTGAAATTTTATCACGAAGTTTTATAAAGCGGTATTTGAACATTTATTACAATGTTCATTCAATATAGAACAAGATTTTTATGCTAAGCTCTATTGTTTTCTGTAGAATGCCAAACCATTAAAGTATTACTTATAATATAAGTATAGATTTAGTTATTACCTAAAAGTATTTGACAATATAGATAATTAATACCTCAGAGAACATGGAGAAAAACTGCGGTAGCTAACGTTTACGGAACAGTAAAGAAGGTTTGTAATAAAACTCTCATACGAATATATCAAGATATTAAGATAAAATAAAGAACCGATTGTCGATAACGCCAAAGATTTATGATCCAATACTGGCCGTGAGTAAAATTTGAAATGTGATATTCCAAAAGGAAAAAGAATCAATTCTGAGATCGGCTCTAACGCCGGTCGAAATGCCAAGTAATCCATGGTGTCGTATTTCAGTGGTGCGATCACAATCTTGCAACATCAATAACCGCGCGTGTCTGGGCCAAGCGTCAGCGTATTTAGCGGGTCAACGCTTCTTGTTTATTTCCGTTTTACCTGGAAAATTGGGTACCGACATTGCTTGTTTGGAATAATGTTGTGTGTCAGGTGATCAAATTAGGAAGTTGCATATTTGTAATAAAGTTTACATGTATGTATGTGTGAAATCCTATGTTTGTCCGAATATATTAAGAATTTCTTCAATTTTATTATATGTATTGATAAAATTGATTTTATTTCATCATATTAAAGCTTCGAGAATAACTTTGTCTTTGAAATACATTTGTCTGCCCCGTGGGAATTTGTTGAATAGAAACGTTATTTAGAAGTTACAATAAATCTTACGTTACCAAAAATAAAGTCACACGAATTCACACGCCAATGAAAGATAAAAATAAAAATCTGAACTCATCAGAGCGCTACTGAAAACATCTGTTTGGAATTATGTCTCAAAGCCATAAAAAGAAATAAACATATTGATGGTGTTAACATCATTAAAATATAACAATCTTATTGGCCCTTGTATCATCAATTTTTCATATTCCCACTAATGGTCTATTTATTAGCATTAAAAAACTAGGAGCCATATATTTCTGTCATAGATCGGTTATCAGCAGGGTGACAGCCAGAATGTCTCTCTGAGAGTTTGGTGATTATGTACGTATAAAATATGTTAATTTCATAGGCGAAGTGAAATGTTTATTTGAATACGAAATGCTAAACATTTTGTGGAATTGAAGCTTTAAGCCGTATAAATGTTATGCTTATGGCCCAGCTTTTAAAGTGCACCTTTAAAATAGAAGTTAACTAGTATAACGATATTTGTCTGCTATTACTATTCGATATTTTATGAATATAATATTATTTGGTATTTACGAGTAGAAAGATTGTGTCTAAATTCTCAGTCCAGTTCAGCATTAGATCACAGAACTCAAAGAGTAGCTAGCGGCCTAACTGTTACTATTTAAGATCTGTGATTTAAGGAATACTTAAAAAAACTATAAATGTCGTAATTCAGGGCGGAGTCGCGGGTAAAAGCTAGATTTAAATAAATTATTTGTCTTCCACAGGTATCTACTCTCACCGTCACCTGGACCCAGCTCAAGTGCAGGTGGTGACGCCAGTGAAGGTGACCAGCGATGGCCAGCTGGTCTCCCATGCCGTGGAGCACGCTCACGAGCACGGCCACGCGCGAGCACGACGAGACTTGCACGCGAGGGAACACGAGCTTCACCCCGCTGTGCATTACAACCTCACCATAGACGGCCGTGATCTCAGGCTGGACCTGCGGTAAGTTATTACATTATGAATATACCTTATTGCCATAATGTACGGTGGATCATCTAGTAATAAACATGTTGAAATCATCTCTTCTCTCTATCTCACTTGAGCTTCGGCATCCCAGATTGGCACTTATATGATCTCCTTTTAATTTAATAAATAAAAACTGTTATGATATATATAGTCATACGAAATTAAATAAAAATCCAATTAAAGACGTTGCACTAAGTATGATTAATTTGAAATAGAAAAACGTTTTTAGACAATGTTACATTTTAAATAGCTAAACAAAATATTTACGATACAGACATATATAAATAACAAAGCCTCTTTCAGGAGTTGATAAAGTACCTGGCAGGCAACCTGTTGCATAATAATAATAATAATAGCATTGCGTTTCGATCGGCACAAATCGAACATTCACCGGCCGTTACATGACAGCTTTGTCAATAAACGCTGAATGGAGCTCAACTGAATACTGATTCCCTTTGCAAGGCTCATGTCTCGTTTATGTGGCCAGCTCACAATAACAGTAAACAAATCAACTATGTCTGTGTAGGTGAAATTGAGGTTAGGTTTATTGTTAATCATGAAAAGTCATATACCGTTGAAGGAATATTAACATCTATTTTATTACAACTCCGTGGTCACTCACAGTTCGTCAGCTCACAGATTAAGTATACAATACTAGGAGTCGAGTCTTCGAATATACAAATTATGACTCTGCACAACTAATACCTATAGACATATAGCTACAAATGTATTATTAATTAATGAGAGCTTCGTGCACCAGCAAAAAAAACCATTGAGTTAGATTTGAGTATTTTTATC